>NW_027506904.1:1037500-1337410 GCF_052324685.1 Brachyhypopomus gauderio
GGAATGGAAAGCATAACGGAAGTAGCCTAGCTGCATGACGGAAGAATGATAAGAATAATGTATTGCAAAGACTAATCAGCTTAATAAATGATTAAACATGTGCATTTTGCTATATTGTGGTTTGCACTGGAGTAAAAGTTGATAGACATATGGGTTCTTAAAAGAATAACAGACATATTTGAGGTTGGTGGAATATGGTAGCACACAGGGTAAACAAGTAGGAGCTTTTAATGATGTTGAATTTACCTATAAAACTCTTATATGAACAGGTGTTATGAGATGGCGACACACACATGGCGGGAGTGACAACGACTGTACAGTCACATAAACAGACACAAGGCAAGCTAAACTAAATGATACTAACAATTACACACGTATTTAATAATTGTACAACCTAACCATCATAAACCTATCTTTTAACTGAGCCGCGCTGGGGCCTCATGGGTAATTTGCCTCGGTCCAATGGGGCATTCCCCACTTACCCATGCGCCCCCGTGGCTGCGCTATTCACGGACGTAATTTTGGGGGGGGACGGGGGGGACATGTCCCCCCCACTTTTTCAAAAGCCGGCTTTGGTCCCCCCCAGTTTTTACGGTTAAAACCAAATATTTAAATAGCGACGAATCCATGTCCCCCCCACTTTTGAAATCAAAATTACGTCCATGGCGCTATTCATCTGTATTACGTTACGATAATGTACAATTATTTTAAATATGTCTGTAATTATGTGTGCCATTTAGTTTACCTTGCCCTGTGTCTGTTTATGTTACTGAAATGTTTTATTTTGTAGATTATTAAAAGAATAATCAAAAGGAGGCTGTGCCCTTAGGCTATAGGCATTTTACCAAGGCAACGGGACAACAAATCAAGTCAAAACAATTAGTTTTTCAAATTAAAGCGACACTCGTGCGTTTTTGTAAATCTACAAATTAAAAGGGAGACGGACTTGATTGTAGTCCGCCTTTTATTTAAATTACACATAAAAGATATATAAGAACACGTCTAATGACATGGCGACACAAACATGGCGGGAGTGACAACGACTGTACAGTCACATAAACAGACACAAGGCAAGCTAAACTAAATGATACTAACAATTACACACGTATTTAATAATTGTACAACCTAACCATCATAAACCTATCTTTTAACTGAGCCTCGCTGGGGCCTCATGGGTAATTTGCCTCGGTCCAATGGGGCATTCCCCACTTACCCATGCGCCCCCGTGGCTGCGCTATTCATCTGTATTACGTTACGATAATGTACAATTATTTTAAATATGTCTGTAATTATGTGTGCCATTTAGTTTACCTTGCCCTGTGTCTGTTTATGTTACTGAAATGTTTTATTTTGTAGATTATTAAAAGAATAATCAAAAGGAGGCCGTGCCCTTAGGCTATAGGCATTTTACCAAGGCAACGGGACAACAAATCAAGTCAAAACAATTAGTTTTTCAAATTAAAGCGACACTCGTGCGTTTTTGTAAATCTACAAATTAAAAGGGAGACGGACTTGATTGTAGTCACTGGAAAACAGCTGCACACACGGTCGATATGTGAAAACTCCGCCTTTTATTTAAATTACACATAAAAGATATATAAGAACTCGTCTAATGACATGGCGACACAAACATGGCGGGAGTGACAACGACTGTACAGTCACATAAACAGACACAAGGCAAGCTAAACTAAATGATACTAACAATTACACACGTATTTAATAATTGTACAACCTAACCATCATGTAAAACCTATCTTTTAACTGAGGCGCGCTGGGGCCTCTTGGGTAATTTGCCTCGGTCCAATGGGGCATTCCCCACTTACCCATGCGCCCCCGTGGCTGCGCTATTCATCTGTATTACGTTACGATAATGTACAATTATTTTAAATATGTCTGTAATTATGTGTGCCATTTAGTTTACCTTGCCTGTGTCTGTTTATGTGACTGAAAAGTTTTATTTTGTAGATTAATAAAAGAATAATCAAAAGGAGGCCGTGCCCTTAGGCTATAGGCATTTTACCAAGGCAACGGGACAACAAATCAAGACAAAACAATTCGTTTTTCAAATTAAAGCGACACTCGTGCATTTTTGTTCATTTACAAATTAAATAGTGCTAACTTTCTAACCTCTAAAGTTTGTCATTTTGATAAAGTCTGTGCCTTTGTAATGAGTTTTGACATCTACAAAACTGTTCTAAACAGGTATAGTGAGAATACATTTCACATTTTCTTCTTTTTATAGAATGACCAATGATAATTATTATCGTTTTTGAAGTATACGTGTCCTGAGGACTGTTGTAAGATGACTGGATATAATGTAATAAGAAATATAATTAGTGAACAGTATATGGACTATTCATGGGTTATTTATGGCTTTGTATGTAGACTTTATGGTCTCTTTGGATCAGGAACTTGTGAATGTTTGTCCTAGCCCAAACAGCTTGGTTTATGTGATGGAATTGCTTGAAAGATGTTGGAGGCTGTGATCTTGCTGAAGAGAGTTCATGTCTCTGGTGTGGTGTGCCCATGAGCTTTGGAGAAGTATCTTCTGTGTTGAGACATGGCTGCTTAGAGACATGGGCACGATTTTCAACACAGGTGGCTTTAAAAGTGTCATGAAAGGTGCCAATCATTGTGATTGTAAAAATATTCTTGTGACTCTTTAGCGCATGAGAATGGTCAGTGGTATTGGAAGCCAAACTCTAAAGATGTTGCTGGAGAAATATGCTGCCCTTGCCACCTGTAAATAATGTTATCAGAGTGAAGCACCTGTGTGGTTCTAGACAGCTCACATGGGTTGTGAAGCAGGCGACTCTGAAGGTCACACAGCAGGAATTTGAATTCTTTAAGACTCTAGATTGTGGAATGGAAAGCATAACGGAAGTAGCCTAGCTGCATGACGGAAGAATGATAAGAATAATGTATTGCAAAGACTAATCAGCTTAATAAATGATTAAACATGTGCATTTTGCTATATTGTGGTTTGCACTGGAGTAAAAGTTGATAGACATATGGGTTCTTAAAAGAATAACAGACATAATTGAGGTTGGTGGAATATGGTAGCACACAGGGTAAACAAGTAGGAGCTTTTAATGATGTTGAATTTACCTATAAAACTCTTATATGAACAGGTGTTATGAGATGGCGACACACACATGGCGGGAGTGACAACGACTGTACAGTCACATAAACAGACACAAGGCAAGCTAAACTAAATGATACTAACAATTACACACGTATTTAATAATTGTACAACCTAACCATCATAAACCTATCTTTTAACTGAGCCGCGCTGGGGCCTCATGGGTAATTTGCCTCGGTCCAATGGGGCATTCCCCACTTACCCATGCGCCCCCGTGGCTGCGCTATTCACGGACGTAATTTTGGGGGGGGACGGGGGGGACATGTCCCCCCCACTTTTTCAAAAGCCGGCTTTGGTCCCCCCCAGTTTTTACGGTTAAAACCAAATATTTAAATAGCGACGAATCCATGTCCCCCCCACTTTTGAAATCAAAATTACGTCCATGGCGCTATTCATCTGTATTACGTTACGATAATGTACAATTATTTTAAATATGTCTGTAATTATGTGTGCCATTTAGTTTACCTTGCCCTGTGTCTGTTTATGTTACTGAAATGTTTTATTTTGTAGATTATTAAAAGAATAATCAAAAGGAGGCCGTGCCCTTAGGCTATAGGCATTTTACCAAGGCAACGGGACAACAAATCAAGTCAAAACAATTAGTTTTTCAAATTAAAGCGACACTCGTGCGTTTTTGTAAATCTACAAATTAAAAGGGAGACGGACTTGATTGTAGTCACTGGAAAACAGCTGCACACACGGTCGATATGTGAAAACTCCGCCTTTTATTTAAATTACACATAAAAGATATATAAGAACTCGTCTAATGACATGGCGACACAAACATGGCGGGAGTGACAACGACTGTACAGTCACATAAACAGACACAAGGCAAGCTAAACTAAATGATACTAACAATTACACACGTATTTAATAATTGTACAACCTAACCATCATGTAAAACCTATCTTTTAACTGAGGCGCGCTGGGGCCTCTTGGGTAATTTGCCTCGGTCCAATGGGGCATTCCCCACTTACCCATGCGCCCCCGTGGCTGCGCTATTCATCTGTATTACGTTACGATAATGTACAATTATTTTAAATATGTCTGTAATTATGTGTGCCATTTAGTTTACCTTGCCTGTGTCTGTTTATGTGACTGAAAAGTTTTATTTTGTAGATTAATAAAAGAATAATCAAAAGGAGGCCGTGCCCTTAGGCTATAGGCATTTTACCAAGGCAACGGGACAACAAATCAAGACAAAACAATTCGTTTTTCAAATTAAAGCGACACTCGTGCATTTTTGTTCATTTACAAATTAAATAGTGCTAACTTTCTAACCTCTAAAGTTTGTCATTTTGATAAAGTCTGTGCCTTTGTAATGAGTTTTGACATCTACAAAACTGTTCTAAACAGGTATAGTGAGAATACATTTCACATTTTCTTCTTTTTATAGAATGACCAATGATAATTATTATCGTTTTTGAAGTATACGTGTCCTGAGGACTGTTGTAAGATGACTGGATATAATGTAATAAGAAATATAATTAGTGAACAGTATATGGACTATTCATGGGTTATTTATGGCTTTGTATGTAGACTTTATGGTCTCTTTGGATCAGGAACTTGTGAATGTTTGTCCTAGCCCAAACAGCTTGGTTTATGTGATGGAATTGCTTGAAAGATGTTGGAGGCTGTGATCTTGCTGAAGAGAGTTCATGTCTCTGGTGTGGTGTGCCCATGAGCTTTGGAGAAGTATCTTCTGTGTTGAGACATGGCTGCTTAGAGACATGGGCACGATTTTCAACACAGGTGGCTTTAAAAGTGTCATGAAAGGTGCCAATCATTGTGATTGTAAAAATATTCTTGTGACTCTTTAGCGCATGAGAATGGTCAGTGGTATTGGAAGCCAAACTCTAAAGATGTTGCTGGAGAAATATGCTGCCCTTGCCACCTGTAAATAATGTTATCAGAGTGAAGCACCTGTGTGGTTCTAGACAGCTCACATGGGTTGTGAAGCAGGCGACTCTGAAGGTCACACAGCAGGAATTTGAATTCTTTAAGACTCTAGATTGTGGAATGGAAAGCATAACGGAAGTAGCCTAGCTGCATGACGGAAGAATGATAAGAATAATGTATTGCAAAGACTAATCAGCTTAATAAATGATTAAACATGTGCATTTTGCTATATTGTGGTTTGCACTGGAGTAAAAGTTGATAGACATATGGGTTCTTAAAAGAATAACAGACATATTTGAGGTTGGTGGAATATGGTAGCACACAGGGTAAACAAGTAGGAGCTTTTAATGATGTTGAATTTACCTATAAAACTCTTATATGAACAGGTGTTATGAGATGGCGACACACACATGGCGGGAGTGACAACGACTGTACAGTCACATAAACAGACACAAGGCAAGCTAAACTAAATGATACTAACAATTACACACGTATTTAATAATTGTACAACCTAACCATCATAAACCTATCTTTTAACTGAGCCGCGCTGGGGCCTCATGGGTAATTTGCCTCGGTCCAATGGGGCATTCCCCACTTACCCATGCGCCCCCGTGGCTGCGCTATTCACGGACGTAATTTTGGGGGGGGACGGGGGGGACATGTCCCCCCCACTTTTTCAAAAGCCGGCTTTGGTCCCCCCCAGTTTTTACGGTTAAAACCAAATATTTAAATAGCGACGAATCCATGTCCCCCCCACTTTTGAAATCAAAATTACGTCCATGGCGCTATTCATCTGTATTACGTTACGATAATGTACAATTATTTTAAATATGTCTGTAATTATGTGTGCCATTTAGTTTACCTTGCCCTGTGTCTGTTTATGTTACTGAAATGTTTTATTTTGTAGATTATTAAAAGAATAATCAAAAGGAGGCTGTGCCCTTAGGCTATAGGCATTTTACCAAGGCAACGGGACAACAAATCAAGTCAAAACAATTAGTTTTTCAAATTAAAGCGACACTCGTGCGTTTTTGTAAATCTACAAATTAAAAGGGAGACGGACTTGATTGTAGTCCGCCTTTTATTTAAATTACACATAAAAGATATATAAGAACACGTCTAATGACATGGCGACACAAACATGGCGGGAGTGACAACGACTGTACAGTCACATAAACAGACACAAGGCAAGCTAAACTAAATGATACTAACAATTACACACGTATTTAATAATTGTACAACCTAACCATCATAAACCTATCTTTTAACTGAGCCTCGCTGGGGCCTCATGGGTAATTTGCCTCGGTCCAATGGGGCATTCCCCACTTACCCATGCGCCCCCGTGGCTGCGCTATTCATCTGTATTACGTTACGATAATGTACAATTATTTTAAATATGTCTGTAATTATGTGTGCCATTTAGTTTACCTTGCCCTGTGTCTGTTTATGTTACTGAAATGTTTTATTTTGTAGATTATTAAAAGAATAATCAAAAGGAGGCCGTGCCCTTAGGCTATAGGCATTTTACCAAGGCAACGGGACAACAAATCAAGTCAAAACAATTAGTTTTTCAAATTAAAGCGACACTCGTGCGTTTTTGTAAATCTACAAATTAAAAGGGAGACGGACTTGATTGTAGTCACTGGAAAACAGCTGCACACACGGTCGATATGTGAAAACTCCGCCTTTTATTTAAATTACACATAAAAGATATATAAGAACTCGTCTAATGACATGGCGACACAAACATGGCGGGAGTGACAACGACTGTACAGTCACATAAACAGACACAAGGCAAGCTAAACTAAATGATACTAACAATTACACACGTATTTAATAATTGTACAACCTAACCATCATGTAAAACCTATCTTTTAACTGAGGCGCGCTGGGGCCTCTTGGGTAATTTGCCTCGGTCCAATGGGGCATTCCCCACTTACCCATGCGCCCCCGTGGCTGCGCTATTCATCTGTATTACGTTACGATAATGTACAATTATTTTAAATATGTCTGTAATTATGTGTGCCATTTAGTTTACCTTGCCTGTGTCTGTTTATGTGACTGAAAAGTTTTATTTTGTAGATTAATAAAAGAATAATCAAAAGGAGGCCGTGCCCTTAGGCTATAGGCATTTTACCAAGGCAACGGGACAACAAATCAAGACAAAACAATTCGTTTTTCAAATTAAAGCGACACTCGTGCATTTTTGTTCATTTACAAATTAAATAGTGCTAACTTTCTAACCTCTAAAGTTTGTCATTTTGATAAAGTCTGTGCCTTTGTAATGAGTTTTGACATCTACAAAACTGTTCTAAACAGGTATAGTGAGAATACATTTCACATTTTCTTCTTTTTATAGAATGACCAATGATAATTATTATCGTTTTTGAAGTATACGTGTCCTGAGGACTGTTGTAAGATGACTGGATATAATGTAATAAGAAATATAATTAGTGAACAGTATATGGACTATTCATGGGTTATTTATGGCTTTGTATGTAGACTTTATGGTCTCTTTGGATCAGGAACTTGTGAATGTTTGTCCTAGCCCAAACAGCTTGGTTTATGTGATGGAATTGCTTGAAAGATGTTGGAGGCTGTGATCTTGCTGAAGAGAGTTCATGTCTCTGGTGTGGTGTGCCCATGAGCTTTGGAGAAGTATCTTCTGTGTTGAGACATGGCTGCTTAGAGACATGGGCACGATTTTCAACACAGGTGGCTTTAAAAGTGTCATGAAAGGTGCCAATCATTGTGATTGTAAAAATATTCTTGTGACTCTTTAGCGCATGAGAATGGTCAGTGGTATTGGAAGCCAAACTCTAAAGATGTTGCTGGAGAAATATGCTGCCCTTGCCACCTGTAAATAATGTTATCAGAGTGAAGCACCTGTGTGGTTCTAGACAGCTCACATGGGTTGTGAAGCAGGCGACTCTGAAGGTCACACAGCAGGAATTTGAATTCTTTAAGACTCTAGATTGTGGAATGGAAAGCATAACGGAAGTAGCCTAGCTGCATGACGGAAGAATGATAAGAATAATGTATTGCAAAGACTAATCAGCTTAATAAATGATTAAACATGTGCATTTTGCTATATTGTGGTTTGCACTGGAGTAAAAGTTGGTAGACAAGTGCTTTCTTAAAAGGATGACATACATCATTGTGGTGTGTGGAATATTGCAGCACACATGCTCTATATGCAGGAGCCTTTGCTGATATTCTACTTATGGACTACTCATGGGTTATGTATGGCTTTGTATGTAGACTTTATGGTCTCTTTGGATCAGGAACTTGTGAATGTTTGTCCTAGCTCAAACAGCTTGGTTTATGTGATGGAATTGCTTGAAAGATGTTGGAGGCTGTGATCTTGCTGAAGAGAGTTCATGTCTCTGGTGTGGTGTGCCCATGAGCTTTGGAGAAGTATCTTCTGTGTTGAGACATGGCTGCTTAGAGACATGGGCACGATTTTCAACACAGGTGGCTTTAAAAGTGTCATGAAAGGTGCCAATCATTGTGATTGTAAAAATATTCTTGTGACTCTTTAGCGCATGAGAATGGTCAGTGGTATTGGAAGCCAAACTCTAAAGATGTTGCTGGAGAAATATGCTGCCCTTGCCACCTGTAAATAACGTTACCAGAGTGAAGCACCTGTGTGGTTCTAGACAGCTCACATGGGTTGTGAAGCAGGCGACTCTGAAGGTCACACAGCAGGAATTTGAATTCTTTAAGACTCTAGATTGTGGAATGGAAAGCATAACGGAAGTAGCCTAGCTGCATGACGGAAGAATGATAAGAATAATGTATTGCAAAGACTAATCAGCTTAATAAATGATTAAACATGTGCATTTTGCTATATTGTGGTTTGCACTGGAGTAAAAGTTGGTAGACAAGTGCTTTCTTAAAAGGATGACATACATCATTGTGGTGTGTGGAATATTGCAGCACACATGCTCTATATGCAGGAGCCTTTGCTGATATTCTACTTATGGACTACTCATGGGTTATGTATGGCTTTGTATGTAGACTTTATGGTCTCTTTGGATCAGGAACTTGTGAATGTTTGTCCTAGCTCAAACAGCTTGGTTTATGTGATGGAATTGCTTGAAAGATGTTGGAGGCTGTGATCTTGCTGAAGAGAGTTCATGTCTCTGGTGTGGTGTGCCCATGAGCTTTGGAGAAGTATCTTCTGTGTTGAGACATGGCTGCTTAGAGACATGGGCACGATTTTCAACACAGGTGGCTTTAAAAGTGTCATGAAAGGTGCCAATCATTGTGATTGTAAAAATATGCTTGTGACTCTTTAGCGCATGAGAATGGTCAGTGGTATTGGAAGCCAAACTCTAAAGATGTTGCTGGAGAAATATGCTGCCCTTGCCACCTGTAAATAATGTTATCAGAGTGAAGCACCTGTGTGGTTCTAGACAGCTCACATGGGTTGTGAAGCAGGCGACTCTGAAGGTCACACAGCAGGAATTTGAATTCTTTAAGACTCTAGATTGTGGAATGGAAAGCATAATGGAAGTAGCCTAGCTGCATGACGGAAGAATGATAAGAATAATGTATTGCAAAGACTAATCAGCTTAATAAATGATTAAACATGTGCATTTTGCTATATTGTGGTTTGCACTGGAGTAAAAGTTGATAGACATATGGGTTCTTAAAAGAATAACAGACATAATTGAGGTTGGTGGAATATGGTAGCACACAGGGTAAACAAGTAGGAGCTTTTAATGATGTTGAATTTACCCATAAAACTCTTATATGAACAGGTGTTATGAGATGGCGACACACACATGGCGGGAGTGACAACGACTGTACAGTCACATAAACAGACACAAGGCAAGCTAAACTAAATGATACTAACAATTACACACGTATTTAATAATTGTACAACCTAACCATCATAAACCTATCTTTTAACTGAGCCTCGCTGGGGCCTCATGGGTAATTTGCCTCGGTCCAATGGGGCATTCCCCACTTACCCATGCGCCCCCGTGGCTGCGCTATTCATCTGTATTACGTTACGATAATGTACAATTATTTTAAATATGTCTGTAATTATGTGTGCCATTTAGTTTACCTTGCCCTGTGTCTGTTTATGTTACTGAAATGTTTTATTTTGTAGATTATTAAAAGAATAATCAAAAGGAGGCCGTGCCCTTAGGCTATAGGCATTTTACCAAGGCAACGGGACAACAAATCAAGTCAAAACAATTCGTTTTTCAAATTAAAGCGACACTCGTGCATTTTTGTTCATTTACAAATTAAATAGTGCTAACTTTCTAACCTCTAAAGTTTGTCATTTTGATAAAGTCTGTGCCTTTGTAATGAGTTTTGACATCTACAAAACTGTTCTAAACAGGTATAGTGAGAATACATTTCACATTTTCTTCTTTTTATAGAATGACCAATGATAATTATTATCGTTTTTGAAGTATACGTGTCCTGAGGACTGTTGTAAGATGACTGGATATAATGTAATAAGAAATATAATTAGTGAACAGTATATGGACTATTCATGGGTTATTTATGGCTTTGTATGTAGACTTTATGGTCTCTTTGGATCAGGAACTTGTGAATGTTTGTCCTAGCTCAAACAGCTTGGTTTATGTGATGGAATTGCTTGAAAGATGTTGGAGGCTGTGATCTTGCTGAAGAGAGTTCATGTCTCTGGTGTGGTGTGCCCATGAGCTTTGGAGAAGTATCTTCTGTGTTGAGACATGGCTGCTTAGAGACATGGGCACGATTTTCAACACAGGTGGCTTTAAAAGTGTCATGAAAGGTGCCAATCATTGTGATTGTAAAAATATTCTTGTGACTCTTTAGCGCATGAGAATGGTCAGTGGTATTGGAAGCCAAACTCTAAAGATGTTGCTGGAGAAATATGCTGCCCTTGCCACCTGTAAATAACGTTACCAGAGTGAAGCACCTGTGTGGTTCTAGACAGCTCACATGGGTTGTGAAGCAGGCGACTCTGAAGGTCACACAGCAGGAATTTGAATTCTTTAAGACTCTAGATCAGGGGTGTCAAACATACGGCCCGCGGGCCGGAACCGGCCCCCAAGGAGGTTTGATCAGGCCCGCAGGATAATTTGAAAGTGGAACAAATGCATAAAAGACATGGAATTAATATTTTTTATTCGTTGCAATTCATGGATTATCCGCTAAGGGGCGCACTCTTTCCATCAGAGTAGAAGACAAGCCGCATCACTGAGACAGACTGAATACAGCAGACGGTATCAATGCGCCATCCGCTGGTTGTTACGACGTTGTTAATACCTTGGTCTCTACCTCTCCGCTACACCCTCATTAGCCAAAATGTATGTATGAAGTTTACAGATTTACAGGACAGGCGAACACTTTCTTCATTACACATTTAAAATCACTCTCCTTAGTTTGTAAGGTGTACGCAGGGATTACATTTAGATTTTATATGCGTATGTGTAAGTGGTTTAAAAATTCCTTTCTTTAAAAGTCTCATTTAATCTTAAAGTGCATTACTATATTTTTCAGTACCAATTAAAGTTTTGTGCCTTTGTACAATCAGTGGGATCAGTTGCAATGCATATTTGTGAATGATAAAAGTAAATTGCACATTTGTCTAAGCCTAAGGAAATATGAGGTGTTTCATGTAATGTTTTGTAAAAGGATAGTTCATTAAATTTCAATATTTTCCTAATGTTCTTGTGCTTCTTTACACCAAAGCAAAGGAAAGACATGATATTTTGGTTATTTATAGCAGAGTATGGTATAATTTTAATGGTCCGGCCCACTTGACATCTCCCTAGGCCGTATGTGGCCCACAATGCGAAATGAGTTTGACACCCCTGCTCTAGATTGTGGAATGGAAAGCATAACGGAAGTAGCCTAGCTGCATGACGGAAGAATGATAAGAATAATGTATTGCAAAGACTAATCAGCTTAATAAATGATTAAACATGTGCATTTTGCTATATTGTGGTTTGCACTGGAGTAAAAGTTGGTAGACAAGTGCTTTCTTAAAAGGATGACATACATCATTGTGGTGTGTGGAATATTGCAGCACACATGCTCTATATGCAGGAGCCTTTGCTGATATTCTACTTATGGACTACTCATGGGTTATGTATGGCTTTGTATGTAGACTTTATGGTCTCTTTGGATCAGGAACTTGTGAATGTTTGTCCTAGCTCAAACAGCTTGGTTTATGTGATGGAATTGCTTGAAAGATGTTGGAGGCTGTGATCTTGCTGAAGAGAGTTCATGTCTCTGGTGTGGTGTGCCCATGAGCTTTGGAGAAGTATCTTCTGTGTTGAGACATGGCTGCTTAGAGACATGGGCACGATTTTCAACACAGGTGGCTTTAAAAGTGTCATGAAAGGTGCCAATCATTGTGATTGTAAAAATATGCTTGTGACTCTTTAGCGCATGAGAATGGTCAGTGGTATTGGAAGCCAAACTCTAAAGATGTTGCTGGAGAAATATGCTGCCCTTGCCACCTGTAAATAATGTTATCAGAGTGAAGCACCTGTGTGGTTCTAGACAGCTCACATGGATTGTGAAGCAGGCGACTCTGAAGGTCACACAGCAGGAATTTGAATTCTTTAAGACTCTAGATTGTGGAATGGAAAGCATAACGGAAGTAGCCTAGCTGCATGACGGAAGAATGATAAGAATAATGTATTGCAAAGACTAATCAGCTTAATAAATGATTAAACATGTGCATTTTGCTATATTGTGGTTTGCACTGAAGTAAAAGTTGGTAGACAAGTGCTTTCTTAAAAGGATGACATACATCATTGTGGTGTGTGGAATATTGCAGCACACATGCTCTATATGCAGGAGCCTTTGCTGATATTCTACTTATGGACTACTCATGGGTTATGTATGGCTTTGTATGTAGACTTTATGGTCTCTTTGGATCAGGAACTTGTGAATGTTTGTCCTAGCTCAAACAGCTTGGTTTATGTGATGGAATTGCTTGAAAGATGTTGGAGGCTGTGATCTTGCTGAAGAGAGTTCATGTCTCTGGTGTGGTGTGCCCATGAGCTTTGGAGAAGTATCTTCTGTGTTGAGACATGGCTGCTTAGAGACATGGGCACGATTTTCAACACAGGTGGCTTTAAAAGTGTCATGAAAGGTGCCAATCATTGTGATTGTAAAAATATTCTTGTGACTCTTTAGCGCATGAGAATGGTCAGTGGTATTGGAAGCCAAACTCTAAAGATGTTGCTGGAGAAATATGCTGCCCTTGCCACCTGTAAATAACGTTACCAGAGCGAAGCACCTGTGTGGTTCTAGACAGCTCACATGGGTTGTGAAGCAGGCGACTCTGAAGGTCACACAGCAGGAATTTGAATTCTTTAAGACTCTAGATTGTGGAATGGAAAGCATAACGGAAGTAGCCTAGCTGCATGACGGAAGAATGATAAGAATAATGTATTGCAAAGACTAATCAGCTTAATAAATGATTAAACATGTGCATTTTGCTATATTGTGGTTTGCACTGGAGTAAAAGTTGGTAGACAAGTGCTTTCTTAAAAGGATGACATACATCATTGTGGTGTGTGGAATATTGCAGCACACATGCTCTATATGCAGGAGCCTTTGCTGATATTCTACTTATGGACTACTCATGGGTTATGTATGGCTTTGTATGTAGACTTTATGGTCTCTTTGGATCAGGAACTTGTGAATGTTTGTCCTAGCTCAAACAGCTTGGTTTATGTGATGGAATTGCTTGAAAGATGTTGGAGGCTGTGATCTTGCTGAAGAGAGTTCATGTCTCTGGTGTGGTGTGCCCATGAGCTTTGGAGAAGTATCTTCTGTGTTGAGACATGGCTGCTTAGAGACATGGGCACGATTTTCAACACAGGTGGCTTTAAAAGTGTCATGAAAGGTGCCAATCATTGTGATTCTAAAAATATGCTTGTGACTCTTTAGCGCATGAGAATGGTCAGTGGTATTGGAAGCCAAACTCTAAAGATGTTGCTGGAGAAATATGCTGCCCTTGCCACCTGTAAATAATGTTATCAGAGTGAAGCACCTGTGTGGTTCTAGACAGCTCACATGGGTTGTGAAGCAGGCGACTCTGAAGGTCACACAGCAGGAATTTGAATTCTTTAAGACTCTAGATTGTGGAATGGAAAGCATAACGGAAGTAGCCTAGCTACATGACGGAAGAATGATAAGAATAATGTATTGCAAAGACTAATCAGCTTAATAAATGATTAAACATGTGCATTTTGCTATATTGTGGTTTGCACTGGAGTAAAAGTTGATAGACATATGGGTTCTTAAAAGAATAACAGACATAATTGAGGTTGGTGGAATATGGTAGCACATAGGGTAAACAAGTAGGAGCTTTTAATGATGTTGAATTTACCTATAAAACTCTTATATGAACAGGTGTTATGAGATGGCGACACACACATGGCGGGAGTGACAACGACTGTACAGTCACATAAACAGACACAAGGCAAGCTAAACTAAATGATACTAACAATTACACACGTATTTAATAATTGTACAACCTAACCATCATAAACCTATCTTTTAACTGAGCCGCGCTGGGGCCTCATGGGTAATTTGCCTCGGTCCAATGGGGCATTCCCCACTTACCCATGCGCCCCCGTGGCTGCGCTATTCACGGACGTAATTTTGGGGGGGGACGGGGGGGACATGTCCCCCCCACTTTTTCAAAAGCCGGCTTTGGTCCCCCCCAGTTTTTACGGTTAAAACCAAATATTTAAATAGCGACGAATCCATGTCCCCCCCACTTTTGAAATCAAAATTACGTCCATGGCGCTATTCATCTGTATTACGTTACGATAATGTACAATTATTTTAAATATGTCTGTAATTATGTGTGCCATTTAGTTTACCTTGCCCTGTGTCTGTTTATGTTACTGAAATGTTTTATTTTGTAGATTATTAAAAGAATAATCAAAAGGAGGCTGTGCCCTTAGGCTATAGGCATTTTACCAAGGCAACGGGACAACAAATCAAGTCAAAACAATTAGTTTTTCAAATTAAAGCGACACTCGTGCGTTTTTGTAAATCTACAAATTAAAAGGGAGACGGACTTGATTGTAGTCCGCCTTTTATTTAAAATACACATAAAAGATATATAAGAACACGTCTAATGACATGGCGACACAAACATGGCGGGAGTGACAACGACTGTACAGTCACATAAACAGACACAAGGCAAGCTAAACTAAATGATACTAACAATTACACACGTATTTAATAATTGTACAACCTAACCATCATAAACCTATCTTTTAACTGAGCCTCGCTGGGGCCTCATGGGTAATTTGCCTCGGTCCAATGGGGCATTCCCCACTTACCCATGCGCCCCCGTGGCTGCGCTATTCATCTGTATTACGTTACGATAATGTACAATTATTTTAAATATGTCTGTAATTATGTGTGCCATTTAGTTTACCTTGCCCTGTGTCTGTTTATGTTACTGAAATGTTTTATTTTGTAGATTATTAAAAGAATAATCAAAAGGAGGCCGTGCCCTTAGGCTATAGGCATTTTACCAAGTCAACGGGACAACAAATCAAGTCAAAACAATTAGTTTTTCAAATTAAAGCGACACTCGTGCGTTTTTGTAAATCTACAAATTAAAAGGGAGACGGACTTGATTGTAGTCACTGGAAAACAGCTGCACACACGGTCGATATGTGAAAACTCCGCCTTTTATTTAAATTACACATAAAAGATATATAAGAACTCGTCTAATGACATGGCGACACAAACATGGCGGGAGTGACAACGACTGTACAGTCACATAAACAGACACAAGGCAAGCTAAACTAAATGATACTAACAATTACACACGTATTTAATAATTGTACAACCTAACCATCATGTAAAACCTATCTTTTAACTGAGGCGCGCTGGGGCCTCTTGGGTAATTTGCCTCGGTCCAATGGGGCATTCCCCACTTACCCATGCGCCCCCGTGGCTGCGCTATTCATCTGTATTACGTTACGATAATGTACAATTATTTTAAATATGTCTGTAATTATGTGTGCCATTTAGTTTACCTTGCCTGTGTCTGTTTATGTGACTGAAAAGTTTTATTTTGTAGATTAATAAAAGAATAATCAAAAGGAGGCCGTGCCCTTAGGCTATAGGCATTTTACCAAGGCAACGGGACAACAAATCAAGACAAAACAATTCGTTTTTCAAATTAAAGCGACACTCGTGCATTTTTGTTCATTTACAAATTAAATAGTGCTAACTTTCTAACCTCTAAAGTTTGTCATTTTGATAAAGTCTGTGCCTTTGTAATGAGTTTTGACATCTACAAAACTGTTCTAAACAGGTATAGTGAGAATATATTTCACATTTTCTTCTTTTTATAGAATGACCAATGATAATTATTATCGTTTTTGAAGTATACGTGTCCTGAGGACTGTTGTAAGATGACTGGATATAATGTAATAAGAAATATAATTAGTGAACAGTATATGGACTATTCATGGGTTATTTATGGCTTTGTATGTAGACTTTATGGTCTCTTTGGATCAGGAACTTGTGAATGTTTGTCCTAGCCCAAACAGCTTGGTTTATGTGATGGAATTGCTTGAAAGATGTTGGAGGCTGTGATCTTGCTGAAGAGAGTTCATGTCTCTGGTGTGGTGTGCCCATGAGCTTTGGAGAAGTATCTTCTGTGTTGAGACATGGCTGCTTAGAGACATGGGCACGATTTTCAACACAGGTGGCTTTAAAAGTGTCATGAAAGGTGCCAATCATTGTGATTGTAAAAATATTCTTGTGACTCTTTAGCGCATGAGAATGGTCAGTGGTATTGGAAGCCAAACTCTAAAGATGTTGCTGGAGAAATATGCTGCCCTTGCCACCTGTAAATAACGTTACCAGAGTGAAGCACCTGTGTGGTTCTAGACAGCTCACATGGGTTGTGAAGCAGGCGACTCTGAAGGTCACACAGCAGGAATTTGAATTCTTTAAGACTCTAGATTGTGGAATGGAAAGCATAACGGAAGTAGCCTAGCTGCATGACGGAAGAATGATAAGAATAATGTATTGCAAAGACTAATCAGCTTAATAAATGATTAAACATGTGCATTTTGCTATATTGTGGTTTGCACTGGAGTAAAAGTTGGTAGACAAGTGCTTTCTTAAAAGGATGACATACATCATTGTGGTGTGTGGAATATTGCAGCACACATGCTCTATATGCAGGAGCCTTTGCTGATATTCTACTTATGGACTACTCATGGGTTATGTATGGCTTTGTATGTAGACTTTATGGTCTCTTTGGATCAGGAACTTGTGAATGTTTGTCCTAGCTCAAACAGCTTGGTTTATGTGATGGAATTGCTTGAAAGATGTTGGAGGCTGTGATCTTGCTGAAGAGAGTTCATGTCTCTGGTGTGGTGTGCCCATGAGCTTTGGAGAAGTATCTTCTGTGTTGAGACATGGCTGCTTAGAGACATGGGCACGATTTTCAACACAGGTGGCTTTAAAAGTGTCATGAAAGGTGCCAATCATTGTGATTGTAAAAATATGCTTGTGACTCTTTAGCGCATGAGAATGGTCAGTGGTATTGGAAGCCAAACTCTAAAGATGTTGCTGGAGAAATATGCTGCCCTTGCCACCTGTAAATAATGTTATCAGAGTGAAGCACCTGTGTGGTTCTAGACAGCTCACATGGGTTGTGAAGCAGGCGACTCTGAAGGTCACACAGCAGGAATTTGAATTCTTTAAGACTCTAGATTGTGGAATGGAAAGCATAACGGAAGTAGCCTAGCTACATGACGGAAGAATGATAAGAATAATGTATTGCAAAGACTAATCAGCTTAATAAATGATTAAACATGTGCATTTTGCTATATTGTGGTTTGCACTGGAGTAAAAGTTGATAGACATATGGGTTCTTAAAAGAATAACAGACATAATTGAGGTTGGTGGAATATGGTAGCACATAGGGTAAACAAGTAGGAGCTTTTAATGATGTTGAATTTACCTATAAAACTCTTATATGAACAGGTGTTATGAGATGGCGACACACACATGGCGGGAGTGACAACGACTGTACAGTCACATAAACAGACACAAGGCAAGCTAAACTAAATGATACTAACAATTACACACGTATTTAATAATTGTACAACCTAACCATCATAAACCTATCTTTTAACTGAGCCGCGCTGGGGCCTCATGGGTAATTTGCCTCGGTCCAATGGGGCATTCCCCACTTACCCATGCGCCCCCGTGGCTGCGCTATTCACGGACGTAATTTTGGGGGGGGACGGGGGGGACATGTCCCCCCCCACTTTTTCAAAAGCCGGCTTTGGTCCCCCCCAGTTTTTACGGTTAAAACCAAATATTTAAATAGCGACGAATCCATGTCCCCCCCACTTTTGAAATCAAAATTACGTCCATGGCGCTATTCATCTGTATTACGTTACGATAATGTACAATTATTTTAAATATGTCTGTAATTATGTGTGCCATTTAGTTTACCTTGCCCTGTGTCTGTTTATGTTACTGAAATGTTTTATTTTGTAGATTATTAAAAGAATAATCAAAAGGAGGCTGTGCCCTTAGGCTATAGGCATTTTACCAAGGCAACGGGACAACAAATCAAGTCAAAACAATTAGTTTTTCAAATTAAAGCGACACTCGTGCGTTTTTGTAAATCTACAAATTAAAAGGGAGACGGACTTGATTGTAGTCCGCCTTTTATTTAAATTACACATAAAAGATATATAAGAACATGTCTAATGACATGGCGACACAAACATGGCGGGAGTGACAACGACTGTACAGTCACATAAACAGACACAAGGCAAGCTAAACTAAATGATACTAACAATTACACACGTATTTAATAATTGTACAACCTAACCATCATAAACCTATCTTTTAACTGAGCCTCGCTGGGGCCTCATGGGTAATTTGCCTCGGTCCAATGGGGCATTCCCCACTTACCCATGCGCCCCCGTGGCTGCGCTATTCATCTGTATTACGTTACGATAATGTACAATTATTTTAAATATGTCTGTAATTATGTGTGCCATTTAGTTTACCTTGCCCTGTGTCTGTTTATGTTACTGAAATGTTTTATTTTGTAGATTATTAAAAGAATAATCAAAAGGAGGCCGTGCCCTTAGGCTATAGGCATTTTACCAAGTCAACGGGACAACAAATCAAGTCAAAACAATTAGTTTTTCAAATTAAAGCGACACTCGTGCGTTTTTGTAAATCTACAAATTAAAAGGGAGACGGACTTGATTGTAGTCACTGGAAAACAGCTGCACACACGGTCGATATGTGAAAACTCCGCCTTTTATTTAAATTACACATAAAAGATATATAAGAACTCGTCTAATGACATGGCGACACAAACATGGCGGGAGTGACAACGACTGTACAGTCACATAAACAGACACAAGGCAAGCTAAACTAAATGATACTAACAATTACACACGTATTTAATAATTGTACAACCTAACCATCATGTAAAACCTATCTTTTAACTGAGGCGCGCTGGGGCCTCTTGGGTAATTTGCCTCGGTCCAATGGGGCATTCCCCACTTACCCATGCGCCCCCGTGGCTGCGCTATTCATCTGTATTACGTTACGATAATGTACAATTATTTTAAATATGTCTGTAATTATGTGTGCCATTTAGTTTACCTTGCCTGTGTCTGTTTATGTGACTGAAAAGTTTTATTTTGTAGATTAATAAAAGAATAATCAAAAGGAGGCCGTGCCCTTAGGCTATAGGCATTTTACCAAGGCAACGGGACAACAAATCAAGACAAAACAATTCGTTTTTCAAATTAAAGCGACACTCGTGCATTTTTGTTCATTTACAAATTAAATAGTGCTAACTTTCTAACCTCTAAAGTTTGTCATTTTGATAAAGTCTGTGCCTTTGTAATGAGTTTTGACATCTACAAAACTGTTCTAAACAGGTATAGTGAGAATACATTTCACATTTTCTTCTTTTTATAGAATGACCAATGATAATTATTATCGTTTTTGAAGTATACGTGTCCTGAGGACTGTTGTAAGATGACTGGATATAATGTAATAAGAAATATAATTAGTGAACAGTATATGGACTATTCATGGGTTATTTATGGCTTTGTATGTAGACTTTATGGTCTCTTTGGATCAGGAACTTGTGAATGTTTGTCCTAGCCCAAACAGCTTGGTTTATGTGATGGAATTGCTTGAAAGATGTTGGAGGCTGTGATCTTGCTGAAGAGAGTTCATGTCTCTGGTGTGGTGTGCCCATGAGCTTTGGAGAAGTATCTTCTGTGTTGAGACATGGCTGCTTAGAGACATGGGCACGATTTTCAACACAGGTGGCTTTAAAAGTGTCATGAAAGGTGCCAATCATTGTGATTGTAAAAATATTCTTGTGACTCTTTAGCGCATGAGAATGGTCAGTGGTATTGGAAGCCAAACTCTAAAGATGTTGCTGGAGAAATATGCTGCCCTTGCCACCTGTAAATAATGTTATCAGAGTGAAGCACCTGTGTGGTTCTAGACAGCTCACATGGGTTGTGAAGCAGGCGACTCTGAAGGTCACACAGCAGGAATTTGAATTCTTTAAGACTCTAGATTGTGGAATGGAAAGCATAACGGAAGTAGCCTAGCTGCATGACGGAAGAATGATAAGAATAATGTATTGCAAAGACTAATCAGCTTAATAAATGATTAAACATGTGCATTTTGCTATATTGTGGTTTGCACTGGAGTAAAAGTTGATAGACATATGGGTTCTTAAAAGAATAACAGACATAATTGAGGTTGGTGGAATATGGTAGCACACAGGGTAAACAAGTAGGAGCTTTTAATGATGTTGAATTTACCTATAAAACTCTTATATGAACAGGTGTTATGAGATGGCGACACACACATGGCGGGAGTGACAACGACTGTACAGTCACATAAACAGACACAAGGCAAGCTAAACTAAATGATACTAACAATTACACACGTATTTAATAATTGTACAACCTAACCATCATAAACCTATCTTTTAACTGAGCCGCGCTGGGGCCTCATGGGTAATTTGCCTCGGTCCAATGGGGCATTCCCCACTTACCCATGCGCCCCCGTGGCTGCGCTATTCACGGACGTAATTTTGGGGGGGGACGGGGGGGACATGTCCCCCCCACTTTTTCAAAAGCCGGCTTTGGTCCCCCCCAGTTTTTACGGTTAAAACCAAATATTTAAATAGCGACGAATCCATGTCCCCCCCACTTTTGAAATCAAAATTACGTCCATGGCGCTATTCATCTGTATTACGTTACGATAATGTACAATTATTTTAAATATGTCTGTAATTATGTGTGCCATTTAGTTTACCTTGCCCTGTGTCTGTTTATGTTACTGAAATGTTTTATTTTGTAGATTATTAAAAGAATAATCAAAAGGAGGCTGTGCCCTTAGGCTATAGGCATTTTACCAAGGCAACGGGACAACAAATCAAGTCAAAACAATTAGTTTTTCAAATTAAAGCGACACTCGTGCGTTTTTGTAAATCTACAAATTAAAAGGGAGACGGACTTGATTGTAGTCCGCCTTTTATTTAAATTACACATAAAAGATATATAAGAACACGTCTAATGACATGGCGACACAAACATGGCGGGAGTGACAACGACTGTACAGTCACATAAACAGACACAAGGCAAGCTAAACTAAATGATACTAACAATTACACACGTATTTAATAATTGTACAACCTAACCATCATAAACCTATCTTTTAACTGAGCCTCGCTGGGGCCTCATGGGTAATTTGCCTCGGTCCAATGGGGCATTCCCCACTTACCCATGCGCCCCCGTGGCTGCGCTATTCATCTGTATTACGTTACGATAATGTACAATTATTTTAAATATGTCTGTAATTATGTGTGCCATTTAGTTTACCTTGCCCTGTGTCTGTTTATGTTACTGAAATGTTTTATTTTGTAGATTATTAAAAGAATAATCAAAAGGAGGCCGTGCCCTTAGGCTATAGGCATTTTACCAAGGCAACGGGACAACAAATCAAGTCAAAACAATTAGTTTTTCAAATTAAAGCGACACTCGTGCGTTTTTGTAAATCTACAAATTAAAAGGGAGACGGACTTGATTGTAGTCACTGGAAAACAGCTGCACACACGGTCGATATGTGAAAACTCCGCCTTTTATTTAAATTACACATAAAAGATATATAAGAACTCGTCTAATGACATGGCGACACAAACATGGCGGGAGTGACAACGACTGTACAGTCACATAAACAGACACAAGGCAAGCTAAACTAAATGATACTAACAATTACACACGTATTTAATAATTGTACAACCTAACCATCATGTAAAACCTATCTTTTAACTGAGGCGCGCTGGGGCCTCTTGGGTAATTTGCCTCGGTCCAATGGGGCATTCCCCACTTACCCATGCGCCCCCGTGGCTGCGCTATTCATCTGTATTACGTTACGATAATGTACAATTATTTTAAATATGTCTGTAATTATGTGTGCCATTTAGTTTACCTTGCCTGTGTCTGTTTATGTGACTGAAAAGTTTTATTTTGTAGATTAATAAAAGAATAATCAAAAGGAGGCCGTGCCCTTAGGCTATAGGCATTTTACCAAGGCAACGGGACAACAAATCAAGACAAAACAATTCGTTTTTCAAATTAAAGCGACACTCGTGCATTTTTGTTCATTTACAAATTAAATAGTGCTAACTTTCTAACCTCTAAAGTTTGTCATTTTGATAAAGTCTGTGCCTTTGTAATGAGTTTTGACATCTACAAAACTGTTCTAAACAGGTATAGTGAGAATACATTTCACATTTTCTTCTTTTTATAGAATGACCAATGATAATTATTATCGTTTTTGAAGTATACGTGTCCTGAGGACTGTTGTAAGATGACTGGATATAATGTAATAAGAAATATAATTAGTGAACAGTATATGGACTATTCATGGGTTATTTATGGCTTTGTATGTAGACTTTATGGTCTCTTTGGATCAGGAACTTGTGAATGTTTGTCCTAGCCCAAACAGCTTGGTTTATGTGATGGAATTGCTTGAAAGATGTTGGAGGCTGTGATCTTGCTGAAGAGAGTTCATGTCTCTGGTGTGGTGTGCCCATGAGCTTTGGAGAAGTATCTTCTGTGTTGAGACATGGCTGCTTAGAGACATGGGCACGATTTTCAACACAGGTGGCTTTAAAAGTGTCATGAAAGGTGCCAATCATTGTGATTGTAAAAATATTCTTGTGACTCTTTAGCGCATGAGAATGGTCAGTGGTATTGGAAGCCAAACTCTAAAGATGTTGCTGGAGAAATATGCTGCCCTTGCCACCTGTAAATAATGTTATCAGAGTGAAGCACCTGTGTGGTTCTAGACAGCTCACATGGGTTGTGAAGCAGGCGACTCTGAAGGTCACACAGCAGGAATTTGAATTCTTTAAGACTCTAGATTGTGGAATGGAAAGCATAACGGAAGTAGCCTAGCTGCATGACGGAAGAATGATAAGAATAATGTATTGCAAAGACTAATCAGCTTAATAAATGATTAAACATGTGCATTTTGCTATATTGTGGTTTGCACTGGAGTAAAAGTTGATAGACATATGGGTTCTTAAAAGAATAACAGACATATTTGAGGTTGGTGGAATATGGTAGCACACAGGGTAAACAAGTAGGAGCTTTTAATGATGTTGAATTTACCTATAAAACTCTTATATGAACAGGTGTTATGAGATGGCGACACACACATGGCGGGAGTGACAACGACTGTACAGTCACATAAACAGACACAAGGCAAGCTAAACTAAATGATACTAACAATTACACACGTATTTAATAATTGTACAACCTAACCATCATAAACCTATCTTTTAACTGAGCCGCGCTGGGGCCTCATGGGTAATTTGCCTCGGTCCAATGGGGCATTCCCCACTTACCCATGCGCCCCCGTGGCTGCGCTATTCACGGACGTAATTTTGGGGGGGGACGGGGGGGACATGTCCCCCCCACTTTTTCAAAAGCCGGCTTTGGTCCCCCCCAGTTTTTACGGTTAAAACCAAATATTTAAATAGCGACGAATCCATGTCCCCCCCACTTTTGAAATCAAAATTACGTCCATGGCGCTATTCATCTGTATTACGTTACGATAATGTACAATTATTTTAAATATGTCTGTAATTATGTGTGCCATTTAGTTTACCTTGCCCTGTGTCTGTTTATGTTACTGAAATGTTTTATTTTGTAGATTATTAAAAGAATAATCAAAAGGAGGCTGTGCCCTTAGGCTATAGGCATTTTACCAAGGCAACGGGACAACAAATCAAGTCAAAACAATTAGTTTTTCAAATTAAAGCGACACTCGTGCGTTTTTGTAAATCTACAAATTAAAAGGGAGACGGACTTGATTGTAGTCCGCCTTTTATTTAAATTACACATAAAAGATATATAAGAACACGTCTAATGACATGGCGACACAAACATGGCGGGAGTGACAACGACTGTACAGTCACATAAACAGACACAAGGCAAGCTAAACTAAATGATACTAACAATTACACACGTATTTAATAATTGTACAACCTAACCATCATAAACCTATCTTTTAACTGAGCCTCGCTGGGGCCTCATGGGTAATTTGCCTCGGTCCAATGGGGCATTCCCCACTTACCCATGCGCCCCCGTGGCTGCGCTATTCATCTGTATTACGTTACGATAATGTACAATTATTTTAAATATGTCTGTAATTATGTGTGCCATTTAGTTTACCTTGCCCTGTGTCTGTTTATGTTACTGAAATGTTTTATTTTGTAGATTATTAAAAGAATAATCAAAAGGAGGCCGTGCCCTTAGGCTATAGGCATTTTACCAAGGCAACGGGACAACAAATCAAGTCAAAACAATTAGTTTTTCAAATTAAAGCGACACTCGTGTGTTTTTGTAAATCTACAAATTAAAAGGGAGACGGACTTGATTGTAGTCACTGGAAAACAGCTGCACACACGGTCGATATGTGAAAACTCCGCCTTTTATTTAAATTACACATAAAAGATATATAAGAACTCGTCTAATGACATGGCGACACAAACATGGCGGGAGTGACAACGACTGTACAGTCACATAAACAGACACAAGGCAAGCTAAACTAAATGATACTAACAATTACACACGTATTTAATAATTGTACAACCTAACCATCATGTAAAACCTATCTTTTAACTGAGGCGCGCTGGGGCCTCTTGGGTAATTTGCCTCGGTCCAATGGGGCATTCCCCACTTACCCATGCGCCCCCGTGGCTGCGCTATTCATCTGTATTACGTTACGATAATGTACAATTATTTTAAATATGTCTGTAATTATGTGTGCCATTTAGTTTACCTTGCCTGTGTCTGTTTATGTGACTGAAAAGTTTTATTTTGTAGATTAATAAAAGAATAATCAAAAGGAGGCCGTGCCCTTAGGCTATAGGCATTTTACCAAGGCAACGGGACAACAAATCAAGACAAAACAATTCGTTTTTCAAATTAAAGCGACACTCGTGCATTTTTGTTCATTTACAAATTAAATAGTGCTAACTTTCTAACCTCTAAAGTTTGTCATTTTGATAAAGTCTGTGCCTTTGTAATGAGTTTTGACATCTACAAAACTGTTCTAAACAGGTATAGTGAGAATACATTTCACATTTTCTTCTTTTTATAGAATGACCAATGATAATTATTATCGTTTTTGAAGTATACGTGTCCTGAGGACTGTTGTAAGATGACTGGATATAATGTAATAAGAAATATAATTAGTGAACAGTATATGGACTATTCATGGGTTATTTATGGCTTTGTATGTAGACTTTATGGTCTCTTTGGATCAGGAACTTGTGAATGTTTGTCCTAGCCCAAACAGCTTGGTTTATGTGATGGAATTGCTTGAAAGATGTTGGAGGCTGTGATCTTGCTGAAGAGAGTTCATGTCTCTGGTGTGGTGTGCCCATGAGCTTTGGAGAAGTATCTTCTGTGTTGAGACATGGCTGCTTAGAGACATGGGCACGATTTTCAACACAGGTGGCTTTAAAAGTGTCATGAAAGGTGCCAATCATTGTGATTGTAAAAATATTCTTGTGACTCTTTAGCGCATGAGAATGGTCAGTGGTATTGGAAGCCAAACTCTAAAGATGTTGCTGGAGAAATATGCTGCCCTTGCCACCTGTAAATAATGTTATCAGAGTGAAGCACCTGTGTGGTTCTAGACAGCTCACATGGGTTGTGAAGCAGGCGACTCTGAAGGTCACACAGCAGGAATTTGAATTCTTTAAGACTCTAGATTGTGGAATGGAAAGCATAACGGAAGTAGCCTAGCTGCATGACGGAAGAATGATAAGAATAATGTATTGCAAAGACTAATCAGCTTAATAAATGATTAAACATGTGCATTTTGCTATATTGTGGTTTGCACTGGAGTAAAAGTTGGTAGACAAGTGCTTTCTTAAAAGGATGACATACATCATTGTGGTGTGTGGAATATTGCAGCACACATGCTCTATATGCAGGAGCCTTTGCTGATATTCTACTTATGGACTACTCATGGGTTATGTATGGCTTTGTATGTAGACTTTATGGTCTCTTTGGATCAGGAACTTGTGAATGTTTGTCCTAGCTCAAACAGCTTGGTTTATGTGATGGAATTGCTTGAAAGATGTTGGAGGCTGTGATCTTGCTGAAGAGAGTTCATGTCTCTGGTGTGGTGTGCCCATGAGCTTTGGAGAAGTATCTTCTGTGTTGAGACATGGCTGCTTAGAGACATGGGCACGATTTTCAACACAGGTGGCTTTAAAAGTGTCATGAAAGGTGCCAATCATTGTGATTGTAAAAATATTCTTGTGACTCTTTAGCGCATGAGAATGGTCAGTGGTATTGGAAGCCAAACTCTAAAGATGTTGCTGGAGAAATATGCTGCCCTTGCCACCTGTAAATAACGTTACCAGAGTGAAGCACCTGTGTGGTTCTAGACAGCTCACATGGGTTGTGAAGCAGGCGACTCTGAAGGTCACACAGCAGGAATTTGAATTCTTTAAGACTCTAGATTGTGGAATGGAAAGCATAACGGAAGTAGCCTAGCTGCATGACGGAAGAATGATAAGAATAATGTATTGCAAAGACTAATCAGCTTAATAAATGATTAAACATGTGCATTTTGCTATATTGTGGTTTGCACTGGAGTAAAAGTTGGTAGACAAGTGCTTTCTTAAAAGGATGACATACATCATTGTGGTGTGTGGAATATTGCAGCACACATGCTCTATATGCAGGAGCCTTTGCTGATATTCTACTTATGGACTACTCATGGGTTATGTATGGCTTTGTATGTAGACTTTATGGTCTCTTTGGATCAGGAACTTGTGAATGTTTGTCCTAGCTCAAACAGCTTGGTTTATGTGATGGAATTGCTTGAAAGATGTTGGAGGCTGTGATCTTGCTGAAGAGAGTTCATGTCTCTGGTGTGGTGTGCCCATGAGCTTTGGAGAAGTATCTTCTGTGTTGAGACATGGCTGCTTAGAGACATGGGCACGATTTTCAACACAGGTGGCTTTAAAAGTGTCATGAAAGGTGCCAATCATTGTGATTGTAAAAATATGCTTGTGACTCTTTAGCGCATGAGAATGGTCAGTGGTATTGGAAGCCAAACTCTAAAGATGTTGCTGGAGAAATATGCTGCCCTTGCCACCTGTAAATAATGTTATCAGAGTGAAGCACCTGTGTGGTTCTAGACAGCTCACATGGGTTGTGAAGCAGGCGACTCTGAAGGTCACACAGCAGGAATTTGAATTCTTTAAGACTCTAGATTGTGGAATGGAAAGCATAACGGAAGTAGCCTAGCTGCATGACGGAAGAATGATAAGAATAATGTATTGCAAAGACTAATCAGCTTAATAAATGATTAAACATGTGCATTTTGCTATATTGTGGTTTGCACTGGAGTAAAAGTTGATAGACATATGGGTTCTTAAAAGAATAACAGACATAATTGAGGTTGGTGGAATATGGTAGCACACAGGGTAAACAAGTAGGAGCTTTTAATGATGTTGAATTTACCTATAAAACTCTTATATGAACAGGTGTTATGAGATGGCGACACACACATGGCGGGAGTGACAACGACTGTACAGTCACATAAACAGACACAAGGCAAGCTAAACTAAATGATACTAACAATTACACACGTATTTAATAATTGTACAACCTAACCATCATAAACCTATCTTTTAACTGAGCCGCGCTGGGGCCTCATGGGTAATTTGCCTCGGTCCAATGGGGCATTCCCCACTTACCCATGCGCCCCCGTGGCTGCGCTATTCATCTGTATTACGTTACGATAATGTACAATTATTTTAAATATGTCTGTAATTATGTGTGCCATTTAGTTTACCTTGCCCTGTGTCTGTTTATGTTACTGAAATGTTTTATTTTGTAGATTATTAAAAGAATAATCAAAAGGAGGCTGTGCCCTTAGGCTATAGGCATTTTACCAAGGCAACGGGACAACAAATCAAGTCAAAACAATTAGTTTTTCAAATTAAAGCGACACTCGTGCGTTTTTGTAAATCTACAAATTAAAAGGGAGACGGACTTGATTGTAGTCCGCCTTTTATTTAAATTACACATAAAAGATATATAAGAACACGTCTAATGACATGGCGACACAACCATGGCGGGAGTGACAACGACTGTACAGTCACATAAACAGACACAAGGCAAGCTAAACTAAATGATACTAACAATTACACACGTATTTAATAATTGTACAACCTAACCATCATAAACCTATCTTTTAACTGAGCCTCGCTGGGGCCTCATGGGTAATTTGCCTCGGTCCAATGGGGCATTCCCCACTTACCCATGCGCCCCCGTGGCTGCGCTATTCATCTGTATTACGTTACGATAATGTACAATTATTTTAAATATGTCTGTAATTATGTGTGCCATTTAGTTTACCTTGCCCTGTGTCTGTTTATGTTACTGAAATGTTTTATTTTGTAGATTATTAAAAGAATAATCAAAAGGAGGCCATGCCCTTAGGCTATAGGCATTTTACCAAGGCAACGGGACAACAAATCAAGTCAAAACAATTAGTTTTTCAAATTAAAGCGACACTCGTGCGTTTTTGTAAATCTACAAATTAAAAGGGAGACGGACTTGATTGTAGTCACTGGAAAACAGCTGCACACACGGTCGATATGTGAAAACTCCGCCTTCTATTAAAATTACACATAAAAGATATATAAGAACACGTCTAATGACATGGCGACACAAACATGGCGGGAGTGACAACGAATGTACAGTCACATAAACAGACACAAGGCAAGCTAAACTAAATGATACTAACAATTACACACGTATTTAATAATTGTACAACCTAACCATCATGTAAAACCTATCTTTTAACTGAGCCGCGCTGGGGCCTCTTGGGTAATTTGCCTCGGTCCAATGGGGCATTCCCCACTTACCCATGCGCCCCCGTGGCTGCGCTATTCATCTGTATTACGTTACGATAATGTACAATTATTTTAAATATGTCTGTAATTATGTGTGCCATTTAGTTTACCTTGCCCTGTGTCTGTTTATGTTACTGAAATGTTTTATTTTGTAGATTATTAAAAGAATAATCAAAAGGAGGCCGTGCCCTTAGGCTATAGGCATTTTACCAAGGCAACGGGACAACAAATCAAGTCAAAACAATTAGTTTTTCAAATTAAAGCGACACTCGTGCGTTTTTGTAAATCTACAAATTAAAAAGGAGACGGACTTGATTGTAGTCACTGGAAAACAGCTGCACACACGGTCGATATGTGAAAACTCCGCCTTTTATTTAAATTACACATAAAAGATATATAAGAACTCGTCTAATGACATGGCGACACAAACATGGCGGGAGTGACAACGACTGTACAGTCACATAAACAGACACAAGGCAAGCTAAACTAAATGATACTAACAATTACACACGTATTTAATAATTGTACAACCTAACCATCATGTAAAACCTATCTTTTAACTGAGGCGCGCTGGGGCCTCTTGGGTAATTTGCCTCGGTCCAATGGGGCATTCCCCACTTACCCATGCGCCCCCGTGGCTGCGCTATTCATCTGTATTACGTTACGATAATGTACAATTATTTTAAATATGTCTGTAATTATGTGTGCCATTTAGTTTACCTTGCCTGTGTCTGTTTATGTGACTGAAAAGTTTTATTTTGTAGATTAATAAAAGAATAATCAAAAGGAGGCCGTGCCCTTAGGCTATAGGCATTTTACCAAGGCAACGGGACAACAAATCAAGACAAAACAATTCGTTTTTCAAATTAAAGCGACACTCGTGCATTTTTGTTCATTTACAAATTAAATAGTGCTAACTTTCTAACCTCTAAAGTTTGTCATTTTGATAAAGTCTGTGCCTTTGTAATGAGTTTTGACATCTACAAAACTGTTCTAAACAGGTATAGTGAGAATACATTTCACATTTTCTTCTTTTTATAGAATGACCAATGATAATTATTATCGTTTTTGAAGTATACGTGTCCTGAGGACTGTTGTAAGATGACTGGATATAATGTAATAAGAAATATAATTAGTGAACAGTATATGGACTATTCATGGGTTATTTATGGCTTTGTATGTAGACTTTATGGTCTCTTTGGATCAGGAACTTGTGAATGTTTGTCCTAGCCCAAACAGCTTGGTTTATGTGATGGAATTGCTTGAAAGATGTTGGAGGCTGTGATCTTGCTGAAGAGAGTTCATGTCTCTGGTGTGGTGTGCCCATGAGCTTTGGAGAAGTATCTTCTGTGTTGAGACATGGCTGCTTAGAGACATGGGCACGATTTTCAACACAGGTGGCTTTAAAAGTGTCATGAAAGGTGCCAATCATTGTGATTGTAAAAATATTCTTGTGACTCTTTAGCGCATGAGAATGGTCAGTGGTATTGGAAGCCAAACTCTAAAGATGTTGCTGGAGAAATATGCTGCCCTTGCCACCTGTAAATAATGTTATCAGAGTGAAGCACCTGTGTGGTTCTAGACAGCTCACATGGGTTGTGAAGCAGGCGACTCTGAAGGTCACACAGCAGGAATTTGAATTCTTTAAGACTCTAGATTGTGGAATGGAAAGCATAACGGAAGTAGCCTAGCTGCATGACGGAAGAATGATAAGAATAATGTATTGCAAAGACTAATCAGCTTAATAAATGATTAAACATGTGCATTTTGCTATATTGTGGTTTGCACTGGAGTAAAAGTTGGTAGACAAGTGCTTTCTTAAAAGGATGACATACATCATTGTGGTGTGTGGAATATTGCAGCACACATGCTCTATATGCAGGAGCCTTTGCTGATATTCTACTTATGGACTACTCATGGGTTATGTATGGCTTTGTATGTAGACTTTATGGTCTCTTTGGATCAGGAACTTGTGAATGTTTGTCCTAGCTCAAACAGCTTGGTTTATGTGATGGAATTGCTTGAAAGATGTTGGAGGCTGTGATCTTGCTGAAGAGAGTTCATGTCTCTGGTGTGGTGTGCCCATGAGCTTTGGAGAAGTATCTTCTGTGTTGAGACATGGCTGCTTAGAGACATGGGCACGATTTTCAACACAGGTGGCTTTAAAAGTGTCATGAAAGGTGCCAATCATTGTGATTGTAAAAATATTCTTGTGACTCTTTAGCGCATGAGAATGGTCAGTGGTATTGGAAGCCAAACTCTAAAGATGTTGCTGGAGAAATATGCTGCCCTTGCCACCTGTAAATAACGTTACCAGAGTGAAGCACCTGTGTGGTTCTAGACAGCTCACATGGGTTGTGAAGCAGGCGACTCTGAAGGTCACACAGCAGGAATTTGAATTCTTTAAGACTCTAGATTGTGGAATGGAAAGCATAACGGAAGTAGCCTAGCTGCATGACGGAAGAATGATAAGAATAATGTATTGCAAAGACTAATCAGCTTAATAAATGATTAAACATGTGCATTTTGCTATATTGTGGTTTGCACTGGAGTAAAAGTTGGTAGACAAGTGCTTTCTTAAAAGGATGACATACATCATTGTGGTGTGTGGAATATTGCAGCACACATGCTCTATATGCAGGAGCCTTTGCTGATATTCTACTTATGGACTACTCATGGGTTATGTATGGCTTTGTATGTAGACTTTATGGTCTCTTTGGATCAGGAACTTGTGAATGTTTGTCCTAGCTCAAACAGCTTGGTTTATGTGATGGAATTGCTTGAAAGATGTTGGAGGCTGTGATCTTGCTGAAGAGAGTTCATGTCTCTGGTGTGGTGTGCCCATGAGCTTTGGAGAAGTATCTTCTGTGTTGAGACATGGCTGCTTAGAGACATGGGCACGATTTTCAACACAGGTGGCTTTAAAAGTGTCATGAAAGGTGCCAATCATTGTGATTGTAAAAATATGCTTGTGACTCTTTAGCGCATGAGAATGGTCAGTGGTATTGGAAGCCAAACTCTAAAGATGTTGCTGGAGAAATATGCTGCCCTTGCCACCTGTAAATAATGTTATCAGAGTGAAGCACCTGTGTGGTTCTAGACAGCTCACATGGGTTGTGAAGCAGGCGACTCTGAAGGTCACACAGCAGGAATTTGAATTCTTTAAGACTCTAGATTGTGGAATGGAAAGCATAATGGAAGTAGCCTAGCTGCATGACGGAAGAATGATAAGAATAATGTATTGCAAAGACTAATCAGCTTAATAAATGATTAAACATGTGCATTTTGCTATATTGTGGTTTGCACTGGAGTAAAAGTTGATAGACATATGGGTTCTTAAAAGAATAACAGACATAATTGAGGTTGGTGGAATATGGTAGCACACAGGGTAAACAAGTAGGAGCTTTTAATGATGTTGAATTTACCCATAAAACTCTTATATGAACAGGTGTTATGAGATGGCGACACACACATGGCGGGAGTGACAACGACTGTACAGTCACATAAACAGACACAAGGCAAGCTAAACTAAATGATACTAACAATTACACACGTATTTAATAATTGTACAACCTAACCATCATAAACCTATCTTTTAACTGAGCCTCGCTGGGGCCTCATGGGTAATTTGACTCGGTCCAATGGGGCATTCCCCACTTACCCATGCGCCCCCGTGGCTGCGCTATTCATCTGTATTACGTTACGATAATGTACAATTATTTTAAATATGTCTGTAATTATGTGTGCCATTTAGTTTACCTTGCCCTGTGTCTGTTTATGTTACTGAAATGTTTTATTTTGTAGATTATTAAAAGAATAATCAAAAGGAGGCCGTGCCCTTAGGCTATAGGCATTTTACCAAGGCAACGGGACAACAAATCAAGTCAAAACAATTCGTTTTTCAAATTAAAGCGACACTCGTGCGTTTTTGTAAATCTACAAATTAAAAGGGAGACGGACTTGATTGTAGTCCGCCTTTTATTTAAATTACACATAAAAGATATATAAGAACACGTCTAATGACATGGCGACACAAACATGGCGGGAGTGACAACGACTGTACAGTCACATAAACAGACACAAGGCAAGCTAAACTAAATGATACTAACAATTACACACGTATTTAATAATTGTACAACCTAACCATCATAAACCTATCTTTTAACTGAGCCTCGCTGGGGCCTCATGGGTAATTTGCCTCGGTCCAATGGGGCATTCCCCACTTACCCATGCGCCCCCGTGGCTGCGCTATTCATCTGTATTACGTTACGATAATGTACAATTATTTTAAATATGTCTGTAATTATGTGTGCCATTTAGTTTACCTTGCCCTGTGTCTGTTTATGTTACTGAAATGTTTTATTTTGTAGATTATTAAAAGAATAATCAAAAGGAGGCCGTGCCCTTAGGCTATAGGCATTTTACCAAGGCAACGGGACAACAAATCAAGTCAAAACAATTCGTTTTTCAAATTAAAGCGACACTCGTGCATTTTTGTTCATTTACAAATTAAATAGTGCTAACTTTCTAACCTCTAAAGTTTGTCATTTTGATAAAGTCTGTGCCTTTGTAATGAGTTTTGACATCTACAAAACTGTTCTAAACAGGTATAGTGAGAATACATTTCACATTTTCTTCTTTTTATAGAATGACCAATGATAATTATTATCGTTTTTGAAGTATACGTGTCCTGAGGACTGTTGTAAGATGACTGGATATAATGTAATAAGAAATATAATTAGTGAACAGTATATGGACTATTCATGGGTTATTTATGGCTTTGTATGTAGACTTTATGGTCTCTTTGGATCAGGAACTTGTGAATGTTTGTCCTAGCTCAAACAGCTTGGTTTATGTGATGGAATTGCTTGAAAGATGTTGGAGGCTGTGATCTTGCTGAAGAGAGTTCATGTCTCTGGTGTGGTGTGCCCATGAGCTTTGGAGAAGTATCTTCTGTGTTGAGACATGGCTGCTTAGAGACATGGGCACGATTTTCAACACAGGTGGCTTTAAAAGTGTCATGAAAGGTGCCAATCATTGTGATTGTAAAAATATTCTTGTGACTCTTTAGCGCATGAGAATGGTCAGTGGTATTGGAAGCCAAACTCTAAAGATGTTGCTGGAGAAATATGCTGCCCTTGCCACCTGTAAATAACGTTACCAGAGTGAAGCACCTGTGTGGTTCTAGACAGCTCACATGGGTTGTGAAGCAGGCGACTCTGAAGGTCACACAGCAGGAATTTGAATTCTTTAAGACTCTAGATTGTGGAATGGAAAGCATAACGGAAGTAGCCTAGCTGCATGACGGAAGAATGATAAGAATAATGTATTGCAAAGACTAATCAGCTTAATAAATGATTAAACATGTGCATTTTGCTATATTGTGGTTTGCACTGGAGTAAAAGTTGGTAGACAAGTGCTTTCTTAAAAGGATGACATACATCATTGTGGTGTGTGGAATATTGCAGCACACATGCTCTATATGCAGGAGCCTTTGCTGATATTCTACTTATGGACTACTCATGGGTTATGTATGGCTTTGTATGTAGACTTTATGGTCTCTTTGGATCAGGAACTTGTGAATGTTTGTCCTAGCTCAAACAGCTTGGTTTATGTGATGGAATTGCTTGAAAGATGTTGGAGGCTGTGATCTTGCTGAAGAGAGTTCATGTCTCTGGTGTGGTGTGCCCATGAGCTTTGGAGAAGTATCTTCTGTGTTGAGACATGGCTGCTTAGAGACATGGGCACGATTTTCAACACAGGTGGCTTTAAAAGTGTCATGAAAGGTGCCAATCATTGTGATTGTAAAAATATGCTTGTGACTCTTTAGCGCATGAGAATGGTCAGTGGTATTGGAAGCCAAACTCTAAAGATGTTGCTGGAGAAATATGCTGCCCTTGCCACCTGTAAATAATGTTATCAGAGTGAAGCACCTGTGTGGTTCTAGACAGCTCACATGGGTTGTGAAGCAGGCGACTCTGAAGGTCACACAGCAGGAATTTGAATTCTTTAAGACTCTAGATTGTGGAATGGAAAGCATAACGGAAGTAGCCTAGCTGCATGACGGAAGAATGATAAGAATAATGTATTGCAAAGACTAATCAGCTTAATAAATGATTAAACATGTGCATTTTGCTATATTGTGGTTTGCACTGGAGTAAAAGTTGGTAGACAAGTGCTTTCTTAAAAGGATGACATACATCATTGTGGTGTGTGGAATATTGCAGCACACATGCTCTATATGCAGGAGCCTTTGCTGATATTCTACTTATGGACTACTCATGGGTTATGTATGGCTTTGTATGTAGACTTTATGGTCTCTTTGGATCAGGAACTTGTGAATGTTTGTCCTAGCTCAAACAGCTTGGTTTATGTGATGGAATTGCTTGAAAGATGTTGGAGGCTGTGATCTTGCTGAAGAGAGTTCATGTCTCTGGTGTGGTGTGCCCATGAGCTTTGGAGAAGTATCTTCTGTGTTGAGACATGGCTGCTTAGAGACATGGGCACGATTTTCAACACAGGTGGCTTTAAAAGTGTCATGAAAGGTGCCAATCATTGTGATTGTAAAAATATGCTTGTGACTCTTTAGCGCATGAGAATGGTCAGTGGTATTGGAAGCCAAACTCTAAAGATGTTGCTGGAGAAATATGCTGCCCTTGCCACCTGTAAATAACGTTACCAGAGTGAAGCACCTGTGTGGTTCTAGACAGCTCACATGGGTTGTGAAGCAGGCGACTCTGAAGGTCACACAGCAGGAATTTGAATTCTTTAAGACTCTAGATTGTGGAATGGAAAGCATAACAGAAGTAGCCTAGCTGCATGACGGAAGAATGATAAGAATAATGTATTGCAAAGACTAATCAGCTTAATAAATGATTAAACATGTGCATTTTGCTATATTGTGGTTTGCACTGGAGTAAAAGTTGGTAGACAAGTGCTTTCTTAAAAGGATGACATACATCATTGTGGTGTGTGGAATATTGCAGCACACATGCTCTATATGCAGGAGCCTTTGCTGATATTCTACTTATGGACTACTCATGGGTTATGTATGGCTTTGTATGTAGACTTTATGGTCTCTTTGGATCAGGAACTTGTGAATGTTTGTCCTAGCTCAAACAGCTTGGTTTATGTGATGGAATTGCTTGAAAGATGTTGGAGGCTGTGATCTTGCTGAAGAGAGTTCATGTCTCTGGTGTGGTGTGCCCATGAGCTTTGGAGAAGTATCTTCTGTGTTGAGACATGGCTGCTTAGAGACATGGGCACGATTTTCAACACAGGTGGCTTTAAAAGTGTCATGAAAGGTGCCAATCATTGTGATTGTAAAAATATTCTTGTGACTCTTTAGCGCATGAGAATGGTCAGTGGTATTGGAAGCCAAACTCTAAAGATGTTGCTGGAGAAATATGCTGCCCTTGCCACCTGTAAATAACGTTACCAGAGTGAAGCACCTGTGTGGTTCTAGACAGCTCACATGGGTTGTGAAGCAGGCGACTCTGAAGGTCACACAGCAGGAATTTGAATTCTTTAAGACTCTAGATCAGGGGTGTCAAACATACGGCCCGCGGGCCGGAACCGGCCCCCAAGGAGGTTTGATCAGGCCCGCAGGATAATTTGAAAGTGGAACAAATGCATAAAAGACATGGAATTAATATTTTTTATTCGTTGCAATTCATGGATTATCCGCTAAGGGGCGCACTCTTTCCATCAGAGTAGAAGACAAGCCGCATCACTGAGACAGACTGAATACAGCAGACGGTATCAATGCGCCATCCGCTGGTTGTTACGACGTTGTTAATACCTTGGTCTCTACCTCTCCGCTACACCCTCATTAGCCAAAATGTATGTATGAAGTTTACAGATTTACAGGACAGGCGAACACTTTCTTCATTACACATTTAAAATCACTCTCCTTAGTTTGTAAGGTGTACGCAGGGATTACATTTAGATTTTATATGCGTATGTGTAAGTGGTTTAAAAATTCCTTTCTTTAAAAGTCTCATTTAATCTTAAAGTGCATTACTATATTTTTCAGTACCAATTAAAGTTTTGTGCCTTTGTACAATCAGTGGGATCAGTTGCAATGCATATTTGTGAATGATAAAAGTAAATTGCACATTTGTCTAAGCCTAAGGAAATATGAGGTGTTTCATGTAATGTTTTGTAAAAGGATAGTTCATTAAATTTCAATATTTTCCTAATGTTCTTGTGCTTCTTTACACCAAAGCAAAGGAAAGACATGATATTTTGGTTATTTATAGCAGAGTATGGTATAATTTTAATGGTCCGGCCCACTTGACATCTCCCTAGGCCGTATGTGGCCCACAATGCGAAATGAGTTTGACACCCCTGCTCTAGATTGTGGAATGGAAAGCATAACGGAAGTAGCCTAGCTGCATGACGGAAGAATGATAAGAATAATGTATTGCAAAGACTAATCAGCTTAATAAATGATTAAACATGTGCATTTTGCTATATTGTGGTTTGCACTGGAGTAAAAGTTGGTAGACAAGTGCTTTCTTAAAAGGATGACATACATCATTGTGGTGTGTGGAATATTGCAGCACACATGCTCTATATGCAGGAGCCTTTGCTGATATTCTACTTATGGACTACTCATGGGTTATGTATGGCTTTGTATGTAGACTTTATGGTCTCTTTGGATCAGGAACTTGTGAATGTTTGTCCTAGCTCAAACAGCTTGGTTTATGTGATGGAATTGCTTGAAAGATGTTGGAGGCTGTGATCTTGCTGAAGAGAGTTCATGTCTCTGGTGTGGTGTGCCCATGAGCTTTGGAGAAGTATCTTCTGTGTTGAGACATGGCTGCTTAGAGACATGGGCACGATTTTCAACACAGGTGGCTTTAAAAGTGTCATGAAAGGTGCCAATCATTGTGATTGTAAAAATATGCTTGTGACTCTTTAGCGCATGAGAATGGTCAGTGGTATTGGAAGCCAAACTCTAAAGATGTTGCTGGAGAAATATGCTGCCCTTGCCACCTGTAAATAATGTTATCAGAGTGAAGCACCTGTGTGGTTCTAGACAGCTCACATGGGTTGTGAAGCAGGCGACTCTGAAGGTCACACAGCAGGAATTTGAATTCTTTAAGACTCTAGATTGTGGAATGGAAAGCATAACGGAAGTAGCCTAGCTGCATGACGGAAGAATGATAAGAATAATGTATTGCAAAGACTAATCAGCTTAATAAATGATTAAACATGTGCATTTTGCTATATTGTGGTTTGCACTGGAGTAAAAGTTGATAGACATATGGGTTCTTAAAAGGATGACATACATCATTGTGGTGTGTGGAATATTGCAGCACACATGCTCTATATGCAGGAGCCTTTGCTGATATTCTACTTATGGACTACTCATGGGTTATGTATGGCTTTGTATGTAGACTTTATGGTCTCTTTGGATCAGGAACTTGTGAATGTTTGTCCTAGCCCAAACAGCTTGGTTTATGTGATGGAATTGCTTGAAAGATGTTGGAGGCTGTGATCTTGCTGAAGAGAGTTCATGTCTCTGGTGTGGTGTGCCCATGAGCTTTGGAGAAGTATCTTCTGTGTTGAGACATGGCTGCTTAGAGACATGGGCACGATTTTCAACACAGGTGGCTTTAAAAGTGTCATGAAAGGTGCCAATCATTGTGATTGTAAAAATATGCTTGTGACTCTTTAGCGCATGAGAATGGTCAGTGGTATTGGAAGCCAAACTCTAAAGATGTTGCTGGAGAAATATGCTGCCCTTGCCACCTGTAAATAATGTTATCAGAGTGAAGCACCTGTGTGGTTCTAGACAGCTCACATGGGTTGTGAAGCAGGCGACTCTGAAGGTCACACAGCAGGAATTTGAATTCTTTAAGACTCTAGATTGTGGAATGGAAAGCATAACGGAAGTAGCCTAGCTGCATGACGGAAGAATGATAAGAATAATGTATTGCAAAGACTAATCAGCTTAATAAATGATTAAACATGTGCATTTTGCTATATTGTGGTTTGCACTGGAGTAAAAGTTGGTAGACAAGTGCTTTCTTAAAAGGATGACATACATCATTGTGGTGTGTGGAATATTGCAGCACACATGCTCTATATGCAGGAGCCTTTGCTGATATTCTACTTATGGACTACTCATGGGTTATGTATGGCTTTGTATGTAGACTTTATGGTCTCTTTGGATCAGGAACTTGTGAATGTTTGTCCTAGCTCAAACAGCTTGGTTTATGTGATGGAATTGCTTGAAAGATGTTGGAGGCTGTGATCTTGCTGAAGAGAGTTCATGTCTCTGGTGTGGTGTGCCCATGAGCTTTGGAGAAGTATCTTCTGTGTTGAGACATGGCTGCTTAGAGACATGGGCACGATTTTCAACACAGGTGGCTTTAAAAGTGTCATGAAAGGTGCCAATCATTGTGATTGTAAAAATATGCTTGTGACTCTTTAGCGCATGAGAATGGTCAGTGGTATTGGAAGCCAAACTCTAAAGATGTTGCTGGAGAAATATGCTGCCCTTGCCACCTGTAAATAATGTTATCAGAGTGAAGCACCTGTGTGGTTCTAGACAGCTCACATGGGTTGTGAAGCAGGCGACTCTGAAGGTCACACAGCAGGAATTTGAATTCTTTAAGACTCTAGATTGTGGAATGGAAAGCATAATGGAAGTAGCCTAGCTGCATGACGGAAGAATGATAAGAATAATGTATTGCAAAGACTAATCAGCTTAATAAATGATTAAACATGTGCATTTTGCTATATTGTGGTTTGCACTGGAGTAAAAGTTGATAGACATATGGGTTCTTAAAAGAATAACAGACATAATTGAGGTTGGTGGAATATGGTAGCACACAGGGTAAACAAGTAGGAGCTTTTAATGATGTTGAATTTACCCATAAAACTCTTATATGAACAGGTGTTATGAGATGGCGACACACACATGGCGGGAGTGACAACGACTGTACAGTCACATAAACAGACACAAGGCAAGCTAAACTAAATGATACTAACAATTACACACGTATTTAATAATTGTACAACCTAACCATCATAAACCTATCTTTTAACTGAGCCTCGCTGGGGCCTCATGGGTAATTTGCCTCGGTCCAATGGGGCATTCCCCACTTACCCATGCGCCCCCGTGGCTGCGCTATTCATCTGTATTACGTTACGATAATGTACAATTATTTTAAATATGTCTGTAATTATGTGTGCCATTTAGTTTACCTTGCCCTGTGTCTGTTTATGTTACTGAAATGTTTTATTTTGTAGATTATTAAAAGAATAATCAAAAGGAGGCCGTGCCCTTAGGCTATAGGCATTTTACCAAGGCAACGGGACAACAAATCAAGTCAAAACAATTCGTTTTTCAAATTAAAGCGACACTCGTGCGTTTTTGTAAATCTACAAATTAAAAGGGAGACGGACTTGATTGTAGTCCGCCTTTTATTTAAATTACACATAAAAGATATATAAGAACACGTCTAATGACATGGCGACACAAACATGGCGGGAGTGACAACGACTGTACAGTCACATAAACAGACACAAGGCAAGCTAAACTAAATGATACTAACAATTACACACGTATTTAATAATTGTACAACCTAACCATCATAAACCTATCTTTTAACTGAGCCTCGCTGGGGCCTCATGGGTAATTTGCCTCGGTCCAATGGGGCATTCCCCACTTACCCATGCGCCCCCGTGGCTGCGCTATTCATCTGTATTACGTTACGATAATGTACAATTATTTTAAATATGTCTGTAATTATGTGTGCCATTTAGTTTACCTTGCCCTGTGTCTGTTTATGTTACTGAAATGTTTTATTTTGTAGATTATTAAAAGAATAATCAAAAGGAGGCCGTGCCCTTAGGCTATAGGCATTTTACCAAGGCAACGGGACAACAAATCAAGTCAAAACAATTCGTTTTTCAAATTAAAGCGACACTCGTGCATTTTTGTTCATTTACAAATTAAATAGTGCTAACTTTCTAACCTCTAAAGTTTGTCATTTTGATAAAGTCTGTGCCTTTGTAATGAGTTTTGACATCTACAAAACTGTTCTAAACAGGTATAGTGAGAATACATTTCACATTTTCTTCTTTTTATAGAATGACCAATGATAATTATTATCGTTTTTGAAGTATACGTGTCCTGAGGACTGTTGTAAGATGACTGGATATAATGTAATAAGAAATATAATTAGTGAACAGTATATGGACTACTCATGGGTTATGTATGGCTTTGTATGTAGACTTTATGGTCTCTTTGGATCAGGAACTTGTGAATGTTTGTCCTAGCTCAAACAGCTTGGTTTATGTGATGGAATTGCTTGAAAGATGTTGGAGGCTGTGATCTTGCTGAAGAGAGTTCATGTCTCTGGTGTGGTGTGCCCATGAGCTTTGGAGAAGTATCTTCTGTGTTGAGACATGGCTGCTTAGAGACATGGGCACGATTTTCAACACAGGTGGCTTTAAAAGTGTCATGAAAGGTGCCAATCATTGTGATTGTAAAAATATTCTTGTGACTCTTTAGCGCATGAGAATGGTCAGTGGTATTGGAAGCCAAACTCTAAAGATGTTGCTGGAGAAATATGCTGCCCTTGCCACCTGTAAATAACGTTACCAGAGCGAAGCACCTGTGTGGTTCTAGACAGCTCACATGGGTTGTGAAGCAGGCGACTCTGAAGGTCACACAGCAGGAATTTGAATTCTTTAAGACTCTAGATTGTGGAATGGAAAGCATAACGGAAGTAGCCTAGCTGCATGACGGAAGAATGATAAGAATAATGTATTGCAAAGACTAATCAGCTTAATAAATGATTAAACATGTGCATTTTGCTATATTGTGGTTTGCACTGGAGTAAAAGTTGGTAGACAAGTGCTTTCTTAAAAGGATGACATACATCATTGTGGTGTGTGGAATATTGCAGCACACATGCTCTATATGCAGGAGCCTTTGCTGATATTCTACTTATGGACTACTCATGGGTTATGTATGGCTTTGTATGTAGACTTTATGGTCTCTTTGGATCAGGAACTTGTGAATGTTTGTCCTAGCTCAAACAGCTTGGTTTATGTGATGGAATTGCTTGAAAGATGTTGGAGGCTGTGATCTTGCTGAAGAGAGTTCATGTCTCTGGTGTGGTGTGCCCATGAGCTTTGGAGAAGTATCTTCTGTGTTGAGACATGGCTGCTTAGAGACATGGGCACGATTTTCAACACAGGTGGCTTTAAAAGTGTCATGAAAGGTGCCAATCATTGTGATTCTAAAAATATGCTTGTGACTCTTTAGCGCATGAGAATGGTCAGTGGTATTGGAAGCCAAACTCTAAAGATGTTGCTGGAGAAATATGCTGCCCTTGCCACCTGTAAATAATGTTATCAGAGTGAAGCACCTGTGTGGTTCTAGACAGCTCACATGGGTTGTGAAGCAGGCGACTCTGAAGGTCACACAGCAGGAATTTGAATTCTTTAAGACTCTAGATTGTGGAATGGAAAGCATAACGGAAGTAGCCTAGCTACATGACGGAAGAATGATAAGAATAATGTATTGCAAAGACTAATCAGCTTAATAAATGATTAAACATGTGCATTTTGCTATATTGTGGTTTGCACTGGAGTAAAAGTTGATAGACATATGGGTTCTTAAAAGAATAACAGACATAATTGAGGTTGGTGGAATATGGTAGCACATAGGGTAAACAAGTAGGAGCTTTTAATGATGTTGAATTTACCTATAAAACTCTTATATGAACAGGTGTTATGAGATGGCGACACACACATGGCGGGAGTGACAACGACTGTACAGTCACATAAACAGACACAAGGCAAGCTAAACTAAATGATACTAACAATTACACACGTATTTAATAATTGTACAACCTAACCATCATAAACCTATCTTTTAACTGAGCCGCGCTGGGGCCTCATGGGTAATTTGCCTCGGTCCAATGGGGCATTCCCCACTTACCCATGCGCCCCCGTGGCTGCGCTATTCACGGACGTAATTTTGGGGGGGGACGGGGGGGACATGTCCCCCCCACTTTTTCAAAAGCCGGCTTTGGTCCCCCCCAGTTTTTACGGTTAAAACCAAATATTTAAATAGCGACGAATCCATGTCCCCCCCACTTTTGAAATCAAAATTACGTCCATGGCGCTATTCATCTGTATTACGTTACGATAATGTACAATTATTTTAAATATGTCTGTAATTATGTGTGCCATTTAGTTTACCTTGCCCTGTGTCTGTTTATGTTACTGAAATGTTTTATTTTGTAGATTATTAAAAGAATAATCAAAAGGAGGCTGTGCCCTTAGGCTATAGGCATTTTACCAAGGCAACGGGACAACAAATCAAGTCAAAACAATTAGTTTTTCAAATTAAAGCGACACTCGTGCGTTTTTGTAAATCTACAAATTAAAAGGGAGACGGACTTGATTGTAGTCCGCCTTTTATTTAAATTACACATAAAAGATATATAAGAACACGTCTAATGACATGGCGACACAAACATGGCGGGAGTGACAACGACTGTACAGTCACATAAACAGACACAAGGCAAGCTAAACTAAATGATACTAACAATTACACACGTATTTAATAATTGTACAACCTAACCATCATAAACCTATCTTTTAACTGAGCCTCGCTGGGGCCTCATGGGTAATTTGCCTCGGTCCAATGGGGCATTCCCCACTTACCCATGCGCCCCCGTGGCTGCGCTATTCATCTGTATTACGTTACGATAATGTACAATTATTTTAAATATGTCTGTAATTATGTGTGCCATTTAGTTTACCTTGCCCTGTGTCTGTTTATGTTACTGAAATGTTTTATTTTGTAGATTATTAAAAGAATAATCAAAAGGAGGCCGTGCCCTTAGGCTATAGGCATTTTACCAAGTCAACGGGACAACAAATCAAGTCAAAACAATTAGTTTTTCAAATTAAAGCGACACTCGTGCGTTTTTGTAAATCTACAAATTAAAAGGGAGACGGACTTGATTGTAGTCACTGGAAAACAGCTGCACACACGGTCGATATGTGAAAACTCCGCCTTTTATTTAAATTACACATAAAAGATATATAAGAACTCGTCTAATGACATGGCGACACAAACATGGCGGGAGTGACAACGACTGTACAGTCACATAAACAGACACAAGGCAAGCTAAACTAAATGATACTAACAATTACACACGTATTTAATAATTGTACAACCTAACCATCATGTAAAACCTATCTTTTAACTGAGGCGCGCTGGGGCCTCTTGGGTAATTTGCCTCGGTCCAATGGGGCATTCCCCACTTACCCATGCGCCCCCGTGGCTGCGCTATTCATCTGTATTACGTTACGATAATGTACAATTATTTTAAATATGTCTGTAATTATGTGTGCCATTTAGTTTACCTTGCCTGTGTCTGTTTATGTGACTGAAAAGTTTTATTTTGTAGATTAATAAAAGAATAATCAAAAGGAGGCCGTGCCCTTAGGCTATAGGCATTTTACCAAGGCAACGGGACAACAAATCAAGACAAAACAATTCGTTTTTCAAATTAAAGCGACACTCGTGCATTTTTGTTCATTTACAAATTAAATAGTGCTAACTTTCTAACCTCTAAAGTTTGTCATTTTGATAAAGTCTGTGCCTTTGTAATGAGTTTTGACATCTACAAAACTGTTCTAAACAGGTATAGTGAGAATATATTTCACATTTTCTTCTTTTTATAGAATGACCAATGATAATTATTATCGTTTTTGAAGTATACGTGTCCTGAGGACTGTTGTAAGATGACTGGATATAATGTAATAAGAAATATAATTAGTGAACAGTATATGGACTATTCATGGGTTATTTATGGCTTTGTATGTAGACTTTATGGTCTCTTTGGATCAGGAACTTGTGAATGTTTGTCCTAGCCCAAACAGCTTGGTTTATGTGATGGAATTGCTTGAAAGATGTTGGAGGCTGTGATCTTGCTGAAGAGAGTTCATGTCTCTGGTGTGGTGTGCCCATGAGCTTTGGAGAAGTATCTTCTGTGTTGAGACATGGCTGCTTAGAGACATGGGCACGATTTTCAACACAGGTGGCTTTAAAAGTGTCATGAAAGGTGCCAATCATTGTGATTGTAAAAATATTCTTGTGACTCTTTAGCGCATGAGAATGGTCAGTGGTATTGGAAGCCAAACTCTAAAGATGTTGCTGGAGAAATATGCTGCCCTTGCCACCTGTAAATAACGTTACCAGAGTGAAGCACCTGTGTGGTTCTAGACAGCTCACATGGGTTGTGAAGCAGGCGACTCTGAAGGTCACACAGCAGGAATTTGAATTCTTTAAGACTCTAGATTGTGGAATGGAAAGCATAACGGAAGTAGCCTAGCTGCATGACGGAAGAATGATAAGAATAATGTATTGCAAAGACTAATCAGCTTAATAAATGATTAAACATGTGCATTTTGCTATATTGTGGTTTGCACTGGAGTAAAAGTTGGTAGACAAGTGCTTTCTTAAAAGGATGACATACATCATTGTGGTGTGTGGAATATTGCAGCACACATGCTCTATATGCAGGAGCCTTTGCTGATATTCTACTTATGGACTACTCATGGGTTATGTATGGCTTTGTATGTAGACTTTATGGTCTCTTTGGATCAGGAACTTGTGAATGTTTGTCCTAGCTCAAACAGCTTGGTTTATGTGATGGAATTGCTTGAAAGATGTTGGAGGCTGTGATCTTGCTGAAGAGAGTTCATGTCTCTGGTGTGGTGTGCCCATGAGCTTTGGAGAAGTATCTTCTGTGTTGAGACATGGCTGCTTAGAGACATGGGCACGATTTTCAACACAGGTGGCTTTAAAAGTGTCATGAAAGGTGCCAATCATTGTGATTGTAAAAATATGCTTGTGACTCTTTAGCGCATGAGAATGGTCAGTGGTATTGGAAGCCAAACTCTAAAGATGTTGCTGGAGAAATATGCTGCCCTTGCCACCTGTAAATAATGTTATCAGAGTGAAGCACCTGTGTGGTTCTAGACAGCTCACATGGGTTGTGAAGCAGGCGACTCTGAAGGTCACACAGCAGGAATTTGAATTCTTTAAGACTCTAGATTGTGGAATGGAAAGCATAACGGAAGTAGCCTAGCTACATGACGGAAGAATGATAAGAATAATGTATTGCAAAGACTAATCAGCTTAATAAATGATTAAACATGTGCATTTTGCTATATTGTGGTTTGCACTGGAGTAAAAGTTGATAGACATATGGGTTCTTAAAAGAATAACAGACATAATTGAGGTTGGTGGAATATGGTAGCACATAGGGTAAACAAGTAGGAGCTTTTAATGATGTTGAATTTACCTATAAAACTCTTATATGAACAGGTGTTATGAGATGGCGACACACACATGGCGGGAGTGACAACGACTGTACAGTCACATAAACAGACACAAGGCAAGCTAAACTAAATGATACTAACAATTACACACGTATTTAATAATTGTACAACCTAACCATCATAAACCTATCTTTTAACTGAGCCGCGCTGGGGCCTCATGGGTAATTTGCCTCGGTCCAATGGGGCATTCCCCACTTACCCATGCGCCCCCGTGGCTGCGCTATTCACGGACGTAATTTTGGGGGGGGACGGGGGGGACATGTCCCCCCCACTTTTTCAAAAGCCGGCTTTGGTCCCCCCCAGTTTTTACGGTTAAAACCAAATATTTAAATAGCGACGAATCCATGTCCCCCCCACTTTTGAAATCAAAATTACGTCCATGGCGCTATTCATCTGTATTACGTTACGATAATGTACAATTATTTTAAATATGTCTGTAATTATGTGTGCCATTTAGTTTACCTTGCCCTGTGTCTGTTTATGTTACTGAAATGTTTTATTTTGTAGATTATTAAAAGAATAATCAAAAGGAGGCTGTGCCCTTAGGCTATAGGCATTTTACCAAGGCAACGGGACAACAAATCAAGTCAAAACAATTAGTTTTTCAAATTAAAGCGACACTCGTGCGTTTTTGTAAATCTACAAATTAAAAGGGAGACGGACTTGATTGTAGTCCGCCTTTTGTTTAAATTACACATAAAAGATATATAAGAACACGTCTAATGACATGGCGACACAAACATGGCGGGAGTGACAACGACTGTACAGTCACATAAACAGACACAAGGCAAGCTAAACTAAATGATACTAACAATTACACACGTATTTAATAATTGTACAACCTAACCATCATAAACCTATCTTTTAACTGAGCCTCGCTGGGGCCTCATGGGTAATTTGCCTCGGTCCAATGGGGCATTCCCCACTTACCCATGCGCCCCCGTGGCTGCGCTATTCATCTGTATTACGTTACGATAATGTACAATTATTTTAAATATGTCTGTAATTATGTGTGCCATTTAGTTTACCTTGCCCTGTGTCTGTTTATGTTACTGAAATGTTTTATTTTGTAGATTATTAAAAGAATAATCAAAAGGAGGCCGTGCCCTTAGGCTATAGGCATTTTACCAAGTCAACGGGACAACAAATCAAGTCAAAACAATTAGTTTTTCAAATTAAAGCGACACTCGTGCGTTTTTGTAAATCTACAAATTAAAAGGGAGACGGACTTGATTGTAGTCACTGGAAAACAGCTGCACACACGGTCGATATGTGAAAACTCCGCCTTTTATTTAAATTACACATAAAAGATATATAAGAACTCGTCTAATGACATGGCGACACAAACATGGCGGGAGTGACAACGACTGTACAGTCACATAAACAGACACAAGGCAAGCTAAACTAAATGATACTAACAATTACACACGTATTTAATAATTGTACAACCTAACCATCATGTAAAACCTATCTTTTAACTGAGGCGCGCTGGGGCCTCTTGGGTAATTTGCCTCGGTCCAATGGGGCATTCCCCACTTACCCATGCGCCCCCGTGGCTGCGCTATTCATCTGTATTACGTTACGATAATGTACAATTATTTTAAATATGTCTGTAATTATGTGTGCCATTTAGTTTACCTTGCCTGTGTCTGTTTATGTGACTGAAAAGTTTTATTTTGTAGATTAATAAAAGAATAATCAAAAGGAGGCCGTGCCCTTAGGCTATAGGCATTTTACCAAGGCAACGGGACAACAAATCAAGACAAAACAATTCGTTTTTCAAATTAAAGCGACACTCGTGCATTTTTGTTCATTTACAAATTAAATAGTGCTAACTTTCTAACCTCTAAAGTTTGTCATTTTGATAAAGTCTGTGCCTTTGTAATGAGTTTTGACATCTACAAAACTGTTCTAAACAGGTATAGTGAGAATATATTTCACATTTTCTTCTTTTTATAGAATGACCAATGATAATTATTATCGTTTTTGAAGTATACGTGTCCTGAGGACTGTTGTAAGATGACTGGATATAATGTAATAAGAAATATAATTAGTGAACAGTATATGGACTATTCATGGGTTATTTATGGCTTTGTATGTAGACTTTATGGTCTCTTTGGATCAGGAACTTGTGAATGTTTGTCCTAGCCCAAACAGCTTGGTTTATGTGATGGAATTGCTTGAAAGATGTTGGAGGCTGTGATCTTGCTGAAGAGAGTTCATGTCTCTGGTGTGGTGTGCCCATGAGCTTTGGAGAAGTATCTTCTGTGTTGAGACATGGCTGCTTAGAGACATGGGCACGATTTTCAACACAGGTGGCTTTAAAAGTGTCATGAAAGGTGCCAATCATTGTGATTGTAAAAATATTCTTGTGACTCTTTAGCGCATGAGAATGGTCAGTGGTATTGGAAGCCAAACTCTAAAGATGTTGCTGGAGAAATATGCTGCCCTTGCCACCTGTAAATAACGTTACCAGAGTGAAGCACCTGTGTGGTTCTAGACAGCTCACATGGGTTGTGAAGCAGGCGACTCTGAAGGTCACACAGCAGGAATTTGAATTCTTTAAGACTCTAGATTGTGGAATGGAAAGCATAACGGAAGTAGCCTAGCTGCATGACGGAAGAATGATAAGAATAATGTATTGCAAAGACTAATCAGCTTAATAAATGATTAAACATGTGCATTTTGCTATATTGTGGTTTGCACTGGAGTAAAAGTTGGTAGACAAGTGCTTTCTTAAAAGGATGACATACATCATTGTGGTGTGTGGAATATTGCAGCACACATGCTCTATATGCAGGAGCCTTTGCTGATATTCTACTTATGGACTACTCATGGGTTATGTATGGCTTTGTATGTAGACTTTATGGTCTCTTTGGATCAGGAACTTGTGAATGTTTGTCCTAGCTCAAACAGCTTGGTTTATGTGATGGAATTGCTTGAAAGATGTTGGAGGCTGTGATCTTGCTGAAGAGAGTTCATGTCTCTGGTGTGGTGTGCCCATGAGCTTTGGAGAAGTATCTTCTGTGTTGAGACATGGCTGCTTAGAGACATGGGCACGATTTTCAACACAGGTGGCTTTAAAAGTGTCATGAAAGGTGCCAATCATTGTGATTGTAAAAATATGCTTGTGACTCTTTAGCGCATGAGAATGGTCAGTGGTATTGGAAGCCAAACTCTAAAGATGTTGCTGGAGAAATATGCTGCCCTTGCCACCTGTAAATAATGTTATCAGAGTGAAGCACCTGTGTGGTTCTAGACAGCTCACATGGGTTGTGAAGCAGGCGACTCTGAAGGTCACACAGCAGGAATTTGAATTCTTTAAGACTCTAGATTGTGGAATGGAAAGCATAACGGAAGTAGCCTAGCTACATGACGGAAGAATGATAAGAATAATGTATTGCAAAGACTAATCAGCTTAATAAATGATTAAACATGTGCATTTTGCTATATTGTGGTTTGCACTGGAGTAAAAGTTGATAGACATATGGGTTCTTAAAAGAATAACAGACATAATTGAGGTTGGTGGAATATGGTAGCACATAGGGTAAACAAGTAGGAGCTTTTAATGATGTTGAATTTACCTATAAAACTCTTATATGAACAGGTGTTATGAGATGGCGACACACACATGGCGGGAGTGACAACGACTGTACAGTCACATAAACAGACACAAGGCAAGCTAAACTAAATGATACTAACAATTACACACGTATTTAATAATTGTACAACCTAACCATCATAAACCTATCTTTTAACTGAGCCGCGCTGGGGCCTCATGGGTAATTTGCCTCGGTCCAATGGGGCATTCCCCACTTACCCATGCGCCCCCGTGGCTGCGCTATTCACGGACGTAATTTTGGGGGGGGACGGGGGGGACATGTCCCCCCCACTTTTTCAAAAGCCGGCTTTGGTCCCCCCCAGTTTTTACGGTTAAAACCAAATATTTAAATAGCGACGAATCCATGTCCCCCCCACTTTTGAAATCAAAATTACGTCCATGGCGCTATTCATCTGTATTACGTTACGATAATGTACAATTATTTTAAATATGTCTGTAATTATGTGTGCCATTTAGTTTACCTTGCCCTGTGTCTGTTTATGTTACTGAAATGTTTTATTTTGTAGATTATTAAAAGAATAATCAAAAGGAGGCTGTGCCCTTAGGCTATAGGCATTTTACCAAGGCAACGGGACAACAAATCAAGTCAAAACAATTAGTTTTTCAAATTAAAGCGACACTCGTGCGTTTTTGTAAATCTACAAATTAAAAGGGAGACGGACTTGATTGTAGTCCGCCTTTTATTTAAATTACACATAAAAGATATATAAGAACACGTCTAATGACATGGCGACACAAACATGGCGGGAGTGACAACGACTGTACAGTCACATAAACAGACACAAGGCAAGCTAAACTAAATGATACTAACAATTACACACGTATTTAATAATTGTACAACCTAACCATCATAAACCTATCTTTTAACTGAGCCTCGCTGGGGCCTCATGGGTAATTTGCCTCGGTCCAATGGGGCATTCCCCACTTACCCATGCGCCCCCGTGGCTGCGCTATTCATCTGTATTACGTTACGATAATGTACAATTATTTTAAATATGTCTGTAATTATGTGTGCCATTTAGTTTACCTTGCCCTGTGTCTGTTTATGTTACTGAAATGTTTTATTTTGTAGATTATTAAAAGAATAATCAAAAGGAGGCCGTGCCCTTAGGCTATAGGCATTTTACCAAGTCAACGGGACAACAAATCAAGTCAAAACAATTAGTTTTTCAAATTAAAGCGACACTCGTGCGTTTTTGTAAATCTACAAATTAAAAGGGAGACGGACTTGATTGTAGTCACTGGAAAACAGCTGCACACACGGTCGATATGTGAAAACTCCACCTTTTATTTAAATTACACATAAAAGATATATAAGAACTCGTCTAATGACATGGCGACACAAACATGGCGGGAGTGACAACGACTGTACAGTCACATAAACAGACACAAGGCAAGCTAAACTAAATGATACTAACAATTACACACGTATTTAATAATTGTACAACCTAACCATCATGTAAAACCTATCTTTTAACTGAGGCGCGCTGGGGCCTCTTGGGTAATTTGCCTCGGTCCAATGGGGCATTCCCCACTTACCCATGCGCCCCCGTGGCTGCGCTATTCATCTGTATTACGTTACGATAATGTACAATTATTTTAAATATGTCTGTAATTATGTGTGCCATTTAGTTTACCTTGCCTGTGTCTGTTTATGTGACTGAAAAGTTTTATTTTGTAGATTAATAAAAGAATAATCAAAAGGAGGCCGTGCCCTTAGGCTATAGGCATTTTACCAAGGCAACGGGACAACAAATCAAGACAAAACAATTCGTTTTTCAAATTAAAGCGACACTCGTGCATTTTTGTTCATTTACAAATTAAATAGTGCTAACTTTCTAACCTCTAAAGTTTGTCATTTTGATAAAGTCTGTGCCTTTGTAATGAGTTTTGACATCTACAGAACTGTTCTAAACAGGTATAGTGAGAATATATTTCACATTTTCTTCTTTTTATAGAATGACCAATGATAATTATTATCGTTTTTGAAGTATACGTGTCCTGAGGACTGTTGTAAGATGACTGGATATAATGTAATAAGAAATATAATTAGTGAACAGTATATGGACTATTCATGGGTTATTTATGGCTTTGTATGTAGACTTTATGGTCTCTTTGGATCAGGAACTTGTGAATGTTTGTCCTAGCCCAAACAGCTTGGTTTATGTGATGGAATTGCTTGAAAGATGTTGGAGGCTGTGATCTTGCTGAAGAGAGTTCATGTCTCTGGTGTGGTGTGCCCATGAGCTTTGGAGAAGTATCTTCTGTGTTGAGACATGGCTGCTTAGAGACATGGGCACGATTTTCAACACAGGTGGCTTTAAAAGTGTCATGAAAGGTGCCAATCATTGTGATTGTAAAAATATTCTTGTGACTCTTTAGCGCATGAGAATGGTCAGTGGTATTGGAAGCCAAACTCTAAAGATGTTGCTGGAGAAATATGCTGCCCTTGCCACCTGTAAATAACGTTACCAGAGTGAAGCACCTGTGTGGTTCTAGACAGCTCACATGGGTTGTGAAGCAGGCGACTCTGAAGGTCACACAGCAGGAATTTGAATTCTTTAAGACTCTAGATTGTGGAATGGAAAGCATAACGGAAGTAGCCTAGCTGCATGACGGAAGAATGATAAGAATAATGTATTGCAAAGACTAATCAGCTTAATAAATGATTAAACATGTGCATTTTGCTATATTGTGGTTTGCACTGGAGTAAAAGTTGGTAGACAAGTGCTTTCTTAAAAGGATGACATACATCATTGTGGTGTGTGGAATATTGCAGCACACATGCTCTATATGCAGGAGCCTTTGCTGATATTCTACTTATGGACTACTCATGGGTTATGTATGGCTTTGTATGTAGACTTTATGGTCTCTTTGGATCAGGAACTTGTGAATGTTTGTCCTAGCTCAAACAGCTTGGTTTATGTGATGGAATTGCTTGAAAGATGTTGGAGGCTGTGATCTTGCTGAAGAGAGTTCATGTCTCTGGTGTGGTGTGCCCATGAGCTTTGGAGAAGTATCTTCTGTGTTGAGACATGGCTGCTTAGAGACATGGGCACGATTTTCAACACAGGTGGCTTTAAAAGTGTCATGAAAGGTGCCAATCATTGTGATTGTAAAAATATGCTTGTGACTCTTTAGCGCATGAGAATGGTCAGTGGTATTGGAAGCCAAACTCTAAAGATGTTGCTGGAGAAATATGCTGCCCTTGCCACCTGTAAATAATGTTATCAGAGTGAAGCACCTGTGTGGTTCTAGACAGCTCACATGGGTTGTGAAGCAGGCGACTCTGAAGGTCACACAGCAGGAATTTGAATTCTTTAAGACTCTAGATTGTGGAATGGAAAGCATAACGGAAGTAGCCTAGCTGCATGACGGAAGAATGATAAGAATAATGTATTGCAAAGACTAATCAGCTTAATAAATGATTAAACATGTGCATTTTGCTATATTGTGGTTTGCACTGGAGTAAAAGTTGGTAGACAAGTGCTTTCTTAAAAGGATGACATACATCATTGTGGTGTGTGGAATATTGCAGCACACATGCTCTATATGCAGGAGCCTTTGCTGATATTCTACTTATGGACTACTCATGGGTTATGTATGGCTTTGTATGTAGACTTTATGGTCTCTTTGGATCAGGAACTTGTGAATGTTTGTCCTAGCTCAAACAGCTTGGTTTATGTGATGGAATTGCTTGAAAGATGTTGGAGGCTGTGATCTTGCTGAAGAGAGTTCATGTCTCTGGTGTGGTGTGCCCATGAGCTTTGGAGAAGTATCTTCTGTGTTGAGACATGGCTGCTTAGAGACATGGGCACGATTTTCAACACAGGTGGCTTTAAAAGTGTCATGAAAGGTGCCAATCATTGTGATTGTAAAAATATTCTTGTGACTCTTTAGCGCATGAGAATGGTCAGTGGTATTGGAAGCCAAACTCTAAAGATGTTGCTGGAGAAATATGCTGCCCTTGCCACCTGTAAATAACGTTACCAGAGTGAAGCACCTGTGTGGTTCTAGACAGCTCACATGGGTTGTGAAGCAGGCGACTCTGAAGGTCACACAGCAGGAATTTGAATTCTTTAAGACTCTAGATTGTGGAATGGAAAGCATAACGGAAGTAGCCTAGCTGCATGACGGAAGAATGATAAGAATAATGTATTGCAAAGACTAATCAGCTTAATAAATGATTAAACATGTGCATTTTGCTATATTGTGGTTTGCACTGGAGTAAAAGTTGGTAGACAAGTGCTTTCTTAAAAGGATGACATACATCATTGTGGTGTGTGGAATATTGCAGCACACATGCTCTATATGCAGGAGCCTTTGCTGATATTCTACTTATGGACTACTCATGGGTTATGTATGGCTTTGTATGTAGACTTTATGGTCTCTTTGGATCAGGAACTTGTGAATGTTTGTCCTAGCTCAAACAGCTTGGTTTATGTGATGGAATTGCTTGAAAGATGTTGGAGGCTGTGATCTTGCTGAAGAGAGTTCATGTCTCTGGTGTGGTGTGCCCATGAGCTTTGGAGAAGTATCTTCTGTGTTGAGACATGGCTGCTTAGAGACATTGGCACCTTTCATGACACTTTTAAAGCCACCTGTGTTGAAAATCGTGCCCATCATTGTGATTGTAAAAATATGCTTGTGACTCTTTAGCGCATGAGAATGGTCAGTGGTATTGGAAGCCAAACTCTAAAGATGTTGCTGGAGAAATATGCTGCCCTTGCCACCTGTAAATAATGTTATCAGAGTGAAGCACCTGTGTGGTTCTAGACAGCTCACATGGGTTGTGAAGCAGGCGACTCTGAAGGTCACACAGCAGGAATTTGAATTCTTTAAGACTCTAGATTGTGGAATGGAAAGCATAACGGAAGTAGCCTAGCTGCATGACGGAAGAATGATAAGAATAATGTATTGCAAAGACTAATCAGCTTAATAAATGATTAAACATGTGCATTTTGCTATATTGTGGTTTGCACTGGAGTAAAAGTTGGTAGACAAGTGCTTTCTTAAAAGGATGACATACATCATTGTGGTGTGTGGAATATTGCAGCACACATGCTCTATATGCAGGAGCCTTTGCTGATATTCTACTTATGGACTACTCATGGGTTATGTATGGCTTTGTATGTAGACTTTATGGTCTCTTTGGATCAGGAACTTGTGAATGTTTGTCCTAGCTCAAACAGCTTGGTTTATGTGATGGAATTGCTTGAAAGATGTTGGAGGCTGTGATCTTGCTGAAGAGAGTTCATGTCTCTGGTGTGGTGTGCCCATGAGCTTTGGAGAAGTATCTTCTGTGTTGAGACATGGCTGCTTAGAGACATGGGCACGATTTTCAACACAGGTGGCTTTAAAAGTGTCATGAAAGGTGCCAATCATTGTGATTGTAAAAATTTGCTTGTGACTCTTTAGCGCATGAGAATGGTCAGTGGTATTGGAAGCCAAACTCTAAAGATGTTGCTGGAGAAATATGCTGCCCTTGCCACCTGTAAATAATGTTATCAGAGTGAAGCACCTGTGTGGTTCTAGACAGCTCACATGGGTTGTGAAGCAGGCGACTCTGAAGGTCACACAGCAGGAATTTGAATTCTTTAAGACTCTAGATTGTGGAATGGAAAGCATAACGGAAGTAGCCTAGCTGCATGACGGAAGAATGATAAGAATAATGTATTGCAAAGACTAATCAGCTTAATAAATGATTAAACATGTGCATTTTGCTATATTGTGGTTTGCACTGGAGTAAAAGTTGATAGACATATGGGTTCTTAAAAGAATAACAGACATAATTGAGGTTGGTGGAATATGGTAGCACACAGGGTAAACAAGTAGGAGCTTTTAATGATGTTGAATTTACCTATAAAACTCTTATATGAACAGGTGTTATGAGATGGCGACACACACATGGCGGGAGTGACAACGACTGTACAGTCACATAAACAGACACAAGGCAAGCTAAACTAAATGATACTAACAATTACACACGTATTTAATAATTGTACAACCTAACCATCATAAACCTATCTTTTAACTGAGCCGCGCTGGGGCCTCATGGGTAATTTGCCTCGGTCCAATGGGGCATTCCCCACTTACCCATGCGCCCCCGTGGCTGCGCTATTCATCTGTATTACGTTACGATAATGTACAATTATTTTAAATATGTCTGTAATTATGTGTGCCATTTAGTTTACCTTGCCCTGTGTCTGTTTATGTTACTGAAATGTTTTATTTTGTAGATTATTAAAAGAATAATCAAAAGGAGGCCGTGCCCTTAGGCTATAGGCATTTTACCAAGGCAACGGGACAACAAATCAAGTCAAAACAATTAGTTTTTCAAATTAAAGCGACACTCGTGCGTTTTTGTAAATCTACAAATTAAAAGGGAGACGGACTTGATTGTAGTCACTGGAAAACAGCTGCACACACGGTCGATATGTGAAAACTCCGCCTTTTATTTAAATTACACATAAAAGATATATAAGAACACGTCTAATGACATGGCGACACAAACATGGCGGGAGTGACAACGACTGTACAGTCACATAAACAGACACAAGGCAAGCTAAACTAAATGATACTAACAATTACACACGTATTTAATAATTGTACAACCTAACCATCATGTAAAACCTATCTTTTAACTGAGGCGCGCTGGGGCCTCTTGGGTAATTTGCCTCGGTCCAATGGGGCATTCCCCACTTACCCATGCGCCCCCGTGGCTGCGCTATTCATCTGTATTACGTTACGATAATGTACAATTATTTTAAATATGTCTGTAATTATGTGTGCCATTTAGTTTACCTTGCCTGTGTCTGTTTATGTGACTGAAAAGTTTTATTTTGTAGATTAATAAAAGAATAATCAAAAGGAGGCCGTGCCCTTAGGCTATAGGCATTTTACCAAGGCAACGGGACAACAAATCAAGACAAAACAATTCGTTTTTCAAATTAAAGCGACACTCGTGCATTTTTGTTCATTTACAAATTAAATAGTGTTAACTTTCTAACCTCTAAAGTTTGTCATTTTGATAAAGTCTGTGCCTTTGTAATGAGTTTTGACATCTACAAAACTGTTCTAAACAGGTATAGTGAGAATACATTTCACATTTTCTTCTTTTTATAGAATGACCAATGATAATTATTATCGTTTTTGAAGTATACGTGTCCTAAGGACTGTTGTAAGATGACTGGATATAATGTAATAAGAAATATAATTAGTGAACAGTATATGGACTATTCATGGGTTATTTATGGCTTTGTATGTAGACTTTATGGTCTCTTTGGATCAGGAACTTGTGAATGTTTGTCCTAGCCCAAACAGCTTGGTTTATGTGATGGAATTGCTTGAAAGATGTTGGAGGCTGTGATCTTGCTGAAGAGAGTTCATGTCTCTGGTGTGGTGTGCCCATGAGCTTTGGAGAAGTATCTTCTGTGTTGAGACATGGCTGCTTAGAGACATGGGCACGATTTTCAACACAGGTGGCTTTAAAAGTGTCATGAAAGGTGCCAATCATTGTGATTGTAAAAATATTCTTGTGACTCTTTAGCGCATGAGAATGGTCAGTGGTATTGGAAGCCAAACTCTAAAGATGTTGCTGGAGAAATATGCTGCCCTTGCCACCTGTAAATAACGTTACCAGAGTGAAGCACCTGTGTGGTTCTAGACAGCTCACATGGGTTGTGAAGCAGGCGACTCTGAAGGTCACACAGCAGGAATTTGAATTCTTTAAGACTCTAGATTGTGGAATGGAAAGCATAACGGAAGTAGCCTAGCTGCATGACGGAAGAATGATAAGAATAATGTATTGCAAAGACTAATCAGCTTAATAAATGATTAAACATGTGCATTTTGCTATATTGTGGTTTGCACTGGAGTAAAAGTTGGTAGACAAGTGCTTTCTTAAAAGGATGACATACATCATTGTGGTGTGTGGAATATTGCAGCACACATGCTCTATATGCAGGAGCCTTTGCTGATATTCTACTTATGGACTACTCATGGGTTATGTATGGCTTTGTATGTAGACTTTATGGTCTCTTTGGATCAGGAACTTGTGAATGTTTGTCCTAGCTCAAACAGCTTGGTTTATGTGATGGAATTGCTTGAAAGATGTTGGAGGCTGTGATCTTGCTGAAGAGAGTTCATGTCTCTGGTGTGGTGTGCCCATGAGCTTTGGAGAAGTATCTTCTGTGTTGAGACATGGCTGCTTAGAGACATGGGCACGATTTTCAACACAGGTGGCTTTAAAAGTGTCATGAAAGGTGCCAATCATTGTGATTGTAAAAATATGCTTGTGACTCTTTAGCGCATGAGAATGGTCAGTGGTATTGGAAGCCAAACTCTAAAGATGTTGCTGGAGAAATATGCTGCCCTTGCCACCTGTAAATAACGTTACCAGAGTGAAGCACCTGTGTGGTTCTAGACAGCTCACATGGGTTGTGAAGCAGGCGACTCTGAAGGTCACACAGCAGGAATTTGAATTCTTTAAGACTCTAGATTGTGGAATGGAAAGCATAACGGAAGTCGCCTAGCTGCATGACGGAAGAATGATAAGAATAATGTATTGCAAAGACTAATCAGCTTAATAAATGATTAAACATGTGCATTTTGCTATATTGTGGTTTGCACTGGAGTAAAAGTTGGTAGACAAGTGCTTTCTTAAAAGGATGACATACATCATTGTGGTGTGTGGAATATTGCAGCACACATGCTCTATATGCAGGAGCCTTTGCTGATATTCTACTTATGGACTACTCATGGGTTATGTATGGCTTTGTATGTAGACTTTATGGTCTCTTTGGATCAGGAACTTGTGAATGTTTGTCCTAGCTCAAACAGCTTGGTTTATGTGATGGAATTGCTTGAAAGATGTTGGAGGCTGTGATCTTGCTGAAGAGAGTTCATGTCTCTGGTGTGGTGTGCCCATGAGCTTTGGAGAAGTATCTTCTGTGTTGAGACATGGCTGCTTAGAGACATGGGCACGATTTTCAACACAGGTGGCTTTAAAAGTGTCATGAAAGGTGCCAATCATTGTGATTGTAAAAATATGCTTGTGACTCTTTAGCGCATGAGAATGGTCAGTGGTATTGGAAGCCAAACTCTAAAGATGTTGCTGGAGAAATATGCTGCCCTTGCCACCTGTAAATAACGTTACCAGAGTGAAGCACCTGTGTGGTTCTAGACAGCTCACATGGGTTGTGAAGCAGGCGACTCTGAAGGTCACACAGCAGGAATTTGAATTCTTTAAGACTCTAGATTGTGGAATGGAAAGCATAACGGAAGTAGCCTAGCTGCATGACGGAAGAATGATAAGAATAATGTATTGCAAAGACTAATCAGCTTAATAAATGATTAAACATGTGCATTTTGCTATATTGTGGTTTGCACTGGAGTAAAAGTTGATAGACATATGGGTTCTTAAAAGAATAACAGACATAATTGAGGTTGGTGGAATATGGTAGCACACAAGGTAAACAAGTAGGAGCTTTTAATGATGTTGAATTTACCTATAAAACTCTTATATGAACAGGTGTTATGAGATGGCGACACACACATGGCGGGAGTGACAACGACTGTACAGTCACATAAACAGACACAAGGCAAGCTAAACTAAATGATACTAACAATTACACACGTATTTAATAATTGTACAACCTAACCATCATAAACCTATCTTTTAACTGAGCCGCGCTGGGGCCTCATGGGTAATTTGCCTCGGTCCAATGGGGCATTCCCCACTTACCCATGCGCCCCCGTGGCTGCGCTATTCGTCTGTATTACGTTACGATAATGTACAATTATTTTAAATATGTCTGTAATTATGTGTGCCATTTAGTTTACCTTGCCCTGTGTCTGTTTATGTTACTGAAATGTTTTATTTTGTAGATTATTAAAAGAATAATCAAAAGGAGGCTGTGCCCTTAGGCTATAGGCATTTTACCAAGGCAACGGGACAACAAATCAAGTCAAAACAATTAGTTTTTCAAATTAAAGCGACACTCGTGCGTTTTTGTAAATCTACAAATTAAAAGGGAGTCTGACTTGATTGTAGTCACTGGAAAACAGCTGCACACACGGTCGATATGTGAAAACTCCGCCTTTTATTTAAATTACACATAAAAGATATATAAGAACACGTCTAATGACATGGCGACACAAACATGGCGGGAGTGACAACGACTGTACAGTCACATAAACAGACACAAGGCAAGCTAAACTAAATGATACTAACAATTACACACGTATTTAATAATTGTACAACCTAACCATCATGTAAAACCTATCTTTTAACTGAGGCGCGCTGGGGCCTCTTGGGTAATTTGCCTCGGTCCAATGGGGCATTCCCCACTTACCCATGCGCCCCCGTGGCTGCGCTATTCATCTGTATTACGTTACGATAATGTACAATTATTTTAAATATGTCTGTAATTATGTGTGCCATTTAGTTTACCTTGCCTGTGTCTGTTTATGTGACTGAAAAGTTTTATTTTGTAGATTAATAAAAGAATAATCAAAAGGAGGCCGTGCCCTTAGGCTATAGGCATTTTACCAAGGCAACGGGACAACAAATCAAGACAAAACAATTCGTTTTTCAAATTAAAGCGACACTCGTGCATTTTTGTTCATTTACAAATTAAATAGTGTTAACTTTCTAACCTCTAAAGTTTGTCATTTTGATAAAGTCTGTGCCTTTGTAATGAGTTTTGACATCTACAAAACTGTTCTAAACAGGTATAGTGAGAATACATTTCACATTTTCTTCTTTTTATAGAATGACCAATGATAATTATTATCGTTTTTGAAGTATACGTGTCCTGAGGACTGTTGTAAGATGACTGGATATAATGTAATAAGAAATATAATTAGTGAACAGTATATGGACTATTCATGGGTTATTTATGGCTTTGTATGTAGACTTTATGGTCTCTTTGGATCAGGAACTTGTGAATGTTTGTCCTAGCCCAAACAGCTTGGTTTATGTGATGGAATTGCTTGAAAGATGTTGGAGGCTGTGATCTTGCTGAAGAGAGTTCATGTCTCTGGTGTGGTGTGCCCATGAGCTTTGGAGAAGTATCTTCTGTGTTGAGACATGGCTGCTTAGAGACATGGGCACGATTTTCAACACAGGTGGCTTTAAAAGTGTCATGAAAGGTGCCAATCATTGTGATTGTAAAAATATTCTTGTGACTCTTTAGCGCATGAGAATGGTCAGTGGTATTGGAAGCCAAACTCTAAAGATGTTGCTGGAGAAATATGCTGCCCTTGCCACCTGTAAATAACGTTACCAGAGTGAAGCACCTGTGTGGTTCTAGACAGCTCACATGGGTTGTGAAGCAGGCGACTCTGAAGGTCACACAGCAGGAATTTGAATTCTTTAAGACTCTAGATTGTGGAATGGAAAGCATAACGGAAGTAGCCTAGCTGCATGACGGAAGAATGATAAGAATAATGTATTGCAAAGACTAATCAGCTTAATAAATGATTAAACATGTGCATTTTGCTATATTGTGGTTTGCACTGGAGTAAAAGTTGGTAGACAAGTGCTTTCTTAAAAGGATGACATACATCATTGTGGTGTGTGGAATATTGCAGCACACATGCTCTATATGCAGGAGCCTTTGCTGATATTCTACTTATGGACTACTCATGGGTTATGTATGGCTTTGTATGTAGACTTTATGGTCTCTTTGGATCAGGAACTTGTGAATGTTTGTCCTAGCTCAAACAGCTTGGTTTATGTGATGGAATTGCTTGAAAGATGTTGGAGGCTGTGATCTTGCTGAAGAGAGTTCATGTCTCTGGTGTGGTGTGCCCATGAGCTTTGGAGAAGTATCTTCTGTGTTGAGACATGGCTGCTTAGAGACATGGGCACGATTTTCAACACAGGTGGCTTTAAAAGTGTCATGAAAGGTGCCAATCATTGTGATTGTAAAAATATGCTTGTGACTCTTTAGCGCATGAGAATGGTCAGTGGTATTGGAAGCCAAACTCTAAAGATGTTGCTGGAGAAATATGCTGCCCTTGCCACCTGTAAATAACGTTACCAGAGTGAAGCACCTGTGTGGTTCTAGACAGCTCACATGGGTTGTGAAGCAGGCGACTCTGAAGGTCACACAGCAGGAATTTGAATTCTTTAAGACTCTAGATTGTGGAATGGAAAGCATAACGGAAGTAGCCTAGCTGCATGACGGAAGAATGATAAGAATAATGTATTGCAAAGACTAATCAGCTTAATAAATGATTAAACATGTGCATTTTGCTATATTGTGGTTTGCACTGGAGTAAAAGTTGGTAGACAAGTGCTTTCTTAAAAGGATGACATACATCATTGTGGTGTGTGGAATATTGCAGCACACATGCTCTATATGCAGGAGCCTTTGCTGATATTCTACTTATGGACTACTCATGGGTTATGTATGGCTTTGTATGTAGACTTTATGGTCTCTTTGGATCAGGAACTTGTGAATGTTTGTCCTAGCTCAAACAGCTTGGTTTATGTGATGGAATTGCTTGAAAGATGTTGGAGGCTGTGATCTTGCTGAAGAGAGTTCATGTCTCTGGTGTGGTGTGCCCATGAGCTTTGGAGAAGTATCTTCTGTGTTGAGACATGGCTGCTTAGAGACATGGGCACGATTTTCAACACAGGTGGCTTTAAAAGTGTCATGAAAGGTGCCAATCATTGTGATTGTAAAAATATGCTTGTGACTCTTTAGCGCATGAGAATGGTCAGTGGTATTGGAAGCCAAACTCTAAAGATGTTGCTGGAGAAATATGCTGCCCTTGCCACCTGTAAATAACGTTATCAGAGTGAAGCACCTGTGTGGTTCTAGACAGCTCACATGGGTTGTGAAGCAGGCGACTCTGAAGGTCACACAGCAGGAATTTGAATTCTTTAAGACTCTAGATTGTGGAATGGAAAGCATAACGGAAGTAGCCTAGCTGCATGACGGAAGAATGATAAGAATAATGTATTGCAAAGACTAATCAGCTTAATAAATGATTAAACATGTGCATTTTGCTATATTGTGGTTTGCACTGGAGTAAAAGTTGATAGACATATGGGTTCTTAAAAGAATAACAGACATAATTGAGGTTGGTGGAATATGGTAGCACACAAGGTAAACAAGTAGGAGCTTTTAATGATGTTGAATTTACCTATAAAACTCTTATATGAACAGGTGTTATGAGATGGCGACACACACATGGCGGGAGTGACAACGACTGTACAGTCACATAAACAGACACAAGGCAAGCTAAACTAAATGATACTAACAATTACACACGTATTTAATAATTGTACAACCTAACCATCATAAACCTATCTTTTAACTGAGCCGCGCTGGGGCCTCATGGGTAATTTGCCTCGGTCCAATGGGGCATTCCCCACTTACCCATGCGCCCCCGTGGCTGCGCTATTCGTCTGTATTACGTTACGATAATGTACAATTATTTTAAATATGTCTGTAATTATGTGTGCCATTTAGTTTACCTTGCCCTGTGTCTGTTTATGTTACTGAAATGTTTTATTTTGTAGATTATTAAAAGAATAATCAAAAGGAGGCTGTGCCCTTAGGCTATAGGCATTTTACCAAGGCAACGGGACAACAAATCAAGTCAAAACAATTAGTTTTTCAAATTAAAGCGACACTCGTGCGTTTTTGTAAATCTACAAATTAAAAGGGAGTCTGACTTGATTGTAGTCACTGGAAAACAGCTGCACACACGGTCGATATGTGAAAACTCCGCCTTTTATTTAAATTACACATAAAAGATATATAAGAACACGTCTAATGACATGGCGACACAAACATGGCGGGAGTGACAACGACTGTACAGTCACATAAACAGACACAAGGCAAGCTAAACTAAATGATACTAACAATTACACACGTATTTAATAATTGTACAACCTAACCATCATGTAAAACCTATCTTTTAACTGAGGCGCGCTGGGGCCTCTTGGGTAATTTGCCTCGGTCCAATGGGGCATTCCCCACTTACCCATGCGCCCCCGTGGCTGCGCTATTCATCTGTATTACGTTACGATAATGTACAATTATTTTAAATATGTCTGTAATTATGTGTGCCATTTAGTTTACCTTGCCTGTGTCTGTTTATGTGACTGAAAAGTTTTATTTTGTAGATTAATAAAAGAATAATCAAAAGGAGGCCGTGCCCTTAGGCTATAGGCATTTTACCAAGGCAACGGGACAACAAATCAAGACAAAACAATTCGTTTTTCAAATTAAAGCGACACTCGTGCATTTTTGTTCATTTACAAATTAAATAGTGTTAACTTTCTAACCTCTAAAGTTTGTCATTTTGATAAAGTCTGTGCCTTTGTAATGAGTTTTGACATCTACAAAACTGTTCTAAACAGGTATAGTGAGAATACATTTCACATTTTCTTCTTTTTATAGAATGACCAATGATAATTATTATCGTTTTTGAAGTATACGTGTCCTGAGGACTGTTGTAAGATGACTGGATATAATGTAATAAGAAATATAATTAGTGAACAGTATATGGACTATTCATGGGTTATTTATGGCTTTGTATGTAGACTTTATGGTCTCTTTGGATCAGGAACTTGTGAATGTTTGTCCTAGCCCAAACAGCTTGGTTTATGTGATGGAATTGCTTGAAAGATGTTGGAGGCTGTGATCTTGCTGAAGAGAGTTCATGTCTCTGGTGTGGTGTGCCCATGAGCTTTGGAGAAGTATCTTCTGTGTTGAGACATGGCTGCTTAGAGACATGGGCACGATTTTCAACACAGGTGGCTTTAAAAGTGTCATGAAAGGTGCCAATCATTGTGATTGTAAAAATATTCTTGTGACTCTTTAGCGCATGAGAATGGTCAGTGGTATTGGAAGCCAAACTCTAAAGATGTTGCTGGAGAAATATGCTGCCCTTGCCACCTGTAAATAACGTTACCAGAGTGAAGCACCTGTGTGGTTCTAGACAGCTCACATGGGTTGTGAAGCAGGCGACTCTGAAGGTCACACAGCAGGAATTTGAATTCTTTAAGACTCTAGATTGTGGAATGGAAAGCATAACGGAAGTAGCCTAGCTGCATGACGGAAGAATGATAAGAATAATGTATTGCAAAGACTAATCAGCTTAATAAATGATTAAACATGTGCATTTTGCTATATTGTGGTTTGCACTGGAGTAAAAGTTGGTAGACAAGTGCTTTCTTAAAAGGATGACATACATCATTGTGGTGTGTGGAATATTGCAGCACACATGCTCTATATGCAGGAGCCTTTGCTGATATTCTACTTATGGACTACTCATGGGTTATGTATGGCTTTGTATGTAGACTTTATGGTCTCTTTGGATCAGGAACTTGTGAATGTTTGTCCTAGCTCAAACAGCTTGGTTTATGTGATGGAATTGCTTGAAAGATGTTGGAGGCTGTGATCTTGCTGAAGAGAGTTCATGTCTCTGGTGTGGTGTGACCATGAGCTTTGGAGAAGTATCTTCTGTGTTGAGACATGGCTGCTTAGAGACATGGGCACGATTTTCAACACAGGTGGCTTTAAAAGTGTCATGAAAGGTGCCAATCATTGTGATTGTAAAAATATGCTTGTGACTCTTTAGCGCATGAGAATGGTCAGTGGTATTGGAAGCCAAACTCTAAAGATGTTGCTGGAGAAATATGCTGCCCTTGCCACCTGTAAATAACGTTACCAGAGTGAAGCACCTGTGTGGTTCTAGACAGCTCACATGGGTTGTGAAGCAGGCGACTCTGAAGGTCACACAGCAGGAATTTGAATTCTTTAAGACTCTAGATTGTGGAATGGAAAGCATAACGGAAGTAGCCTAGCTGCATGACGGAAGAATGATAAGAATAATGTATTGCAAAGACTAATCAGCTTAATAAATGATTAAACATGTGCATTTTGCTATATTGTGGTTTGCACTGGAGTAAAAGTTGGTAGACAAGTGCTTTCTTAAAAGGATGACATACATCATTGTGGTGTGTGGAATATTGCAGCACACATGCTCTATATGCAGGAGCCTTTGCTGATATTCTACTTATGGACTACTCATGGGTTATGTATGGCTTTGTCTGTAGACTTTATGGTCTCTTTGGATCAGGAACTTGTGAATGTTTGTCCTAGCTCAAACAGCTTGGTTTATGTGATGGAATTGCTTGAAAGATGTTGGAGGCTGTGATCTTGCTGAAGAGAGTTCATGTCTCTGGTGTGGTGTGCCCATGAGCTTTGGAGAAGTATCTTCTGTGTTGAGACATGGCTGCTTAGAGACATGGGCACGATTTTCAACACAGGTGGCTTTAAAAGTGTCATGAAAGGTGCCAATCATTGTGATTGTAAAAATATGCTTGTGACTCTTTAGCGCATGAGAATGGTCAGTGGTATTGGAAGCCAAACTCTAAAGATGTTGCTGGAGAAATATGCTGCCCTTGCCACCTGTAAATAACGTTACCAGAGTGAAGCACCTGTGTGGTTCTAGACAGCTCACATGGGTTGTGAAGCAGGCGACTCTGAAGGTCACACAGCAGGAATTTGAATTCTTTAAGACTCTAGATTGTGGAATGGAAAGCATAACGGAAGTAGCCTAGCTGCATGACGGAAGAATGATAAGAATAATGTATTGCAAAGACTAATCAGCTTAATAAATGATTAAACATGTGCATTTTGCTATATTGTGGTTTGCACTGGAGTAAAAGTTGGTAGACAAGTGCTTTCTTAAAAGGATGACATACATCATTGTGGTGTGTGGAATATTGCAGCACACATGCTCTATATGCAGGAGCCTTTGCTGATATTCTACTTATGGACTACTCATGGGTTATGTATGGCTTTGTATGTAGACTTTATGGTCTCTTTGGATCAGGAACTTGTGAATGTTTGTCCTAGCTCAAACAGCTTGGTTTATGTGATGGAATTGCTTGAAAGATGTTGGAGGCTGTGATCTTGCTGAAGAGAGTTCATGTCTCTGGTGTGGTGTGCCCATGAGCTTTGGAGAAGTATCTTCTGTGTTGAGACATGGCTGCTTAGAGACATGGGCACGATTTTCAACACAGGTGGCTTTAAAAGTGTCATGAAAGGTGCCAATCATTGTGATTGTAAAAATATGCTTGTGACTCTTTAGCGCATGAGAATGGTCAGTGGTATTGGAAGCCAAACTCTAAAGATGTTGCTGGAGAAATATGCTGCCCTTGCCACCTGTAAATAACGTTACCAGAGTGAAGCACCTGTGTGGTTCTAGACAGCTCACATGGGTTGTGAAGCAGGCGACTCTGAAGGTCACACAGCAGGAATTTGAATTCTTTAAGACTCTAGATTGTGGAATGGAAAGCATAACGGAAGTAGCCTAGCTGCATGACGGAAGAATGATAAGAATAATGTATTGCAAAGACTAATCAGCTTAATAAATGATTAAACATGTGCATTTTGCTATATTGTGGTTTGCACTGGAGTAAAAGTTGGTAGACAAGTGCTTTCTTAAAAGGATGACATACATCATTGTGGTGTGTGGAATATTGCAGCACACATGCTCTATATGCAGGAGCCTTTGCTGATATTCTACTTATGGACTACTCATGGGTTATGTATGGCTTTGTATGTAGACTTTATGGTCTCTTTGGATCAGGAACTTGTGAATGTTTGTCCTAGCTCAAACAGCTTGGTTTATGTGATGGAATTGCTTGAAAGATGTTGGAGGCTGTGATCTTGCTGAAGAGAGTTCATGTCTCTGGTGTGGTGTGCCCATGAGCTTTGGAGAAGTATCTTCTGTGTTGAGACATGGCTGCTTAGAGACATGGGCACGATTTTCAACACAGGTGGCTTTAAAAGTGTCATGAAAGGTGCCAATCATTGTGATTGTAAAAATATGCTTGTGACTCTTTAGCGCATGAGAATGGTCAGTGGTATTGGAAGCCAAACTCTAAAGATGTTGCTGGAGAAATATGCTGCCCTTGCCACCTGTAAATAACGTTACCAGAGTGAAGCACCTGTGTGGTTCTAGACAGCTCACATGGGTTGTGAAGCAGGCGACTCTGAAGGTCACACAGCAGGAATTTGAATTCTTTAAGACTCTAGATTGTGGAATGGAAAGCATAACGGAAGTAGCCTAGCTGCATGACGGAAGAATGATAAGAATAATGTATTGCAAAGACTAATCAGCTTAATAAATGATTAAACATGTGCATTTTGCTATATTGTGGTTTGCACTGGAGTAAAAGTTGGTAGACAAGTGCTTTCTTAAAAGGATGACATACATCATTGTGGTGTGTGGAATATTGCAGCACACATGCTCTATATGCAGGAGCCTTTGCTGATATTCTACTTATGGACTACTCATGGGTTATGTATGGCTTTGTATGTAGACTTTATGGTCTCTTTGGATCAGGAACTTGTGAATGTTTGTCCTAGCTCAAACAGCTTGGTTTATGTGATGGAATTGCTTGAAAGATGTTGGAGGCTGTGATCTTGCTGAAGAGAGTTCATGTCTCTGGTGTGGTGTGCCCATGAGCTTTGGAGAAGTATCTTCTGTGTTGAGACATGGCTGCTTAGAGACATGGGCACGATTTTCAACACAGGTGGCTTTAAAAGTGTCATGAAAGGTGCCAATCATTGTGATTGTAAAAATATGCTTGTGACTCTTTAGCGCATGAGAATGGTCAGTGGTATTGGAAGCCAAACTCTAAAGATGTTGCTGGAGAAATATGCTGCCCTTGCCACCTGTAAATAACGTTACCAGAGTGAAGCACCTGTGTGGTTCTAGACAGCTCACATGGGTTGTGAAGCAGGCGACTCTGAAGGTCACACAGCAGGAATTTGAATTCTTTAAGACTCTAGATTGTGGAATGGAAAGCATAACGGAAGTAGCCTAGCTGCATGACGGAAGAATGATAAGAATAATGTATTGCAAAGACTAATCAGCTTAATAAATGATTAAACATGTGCATTTTGCTATATTGTGGTTTGCACTGGAGTAAAAGTTGGTAGACAAGTGCTTTCTTAAAAGGATGACATACATCATTGTGGTGTGTGGAATATTGCAGCACACATGCTCTATATGCAGGAGCCTTTGCTGATATTCTACTTATGGACTACTCATGGGTTATGTATGGCTTTGTATGTAGACTTTATGGTCTCTTTGGATCAGGAACTTGTGAATGTTTGTCCTAGCTCAAACAGCTTGGTTTATGTGATGGAATTGCTTGAAAGATGTTGGAGGCTGTGATCTTGCTGAAGAGAGTTCATGTCTCTGGTGTGGTGTGCCCATGAGCTTTGGAGAAGTATCTTCTGTGTTGAGACATGGCTGCTTAGAGACATGGGCACGATTTTCAACACAGGTGGCTTTAAAAGTGTCATGAAAGGTGCCAATCATTGTGATTGTAAAAATATGCTTGTGACTCTTTAGCGCATGAGAATGGTCAGTGGTATTGGAAGCCAAACTCTAAAGATGTTGCTGGAGAAATATGCTGCCCTTGCCACCTGTAAATAACGTTACCAGAGTGAAGCACCTGTGTGGTTCTAGACAGCTCACATGGGTTGTGAAGCAGGCGACTCCGAAGGTCACACAGCAGGAATTTGAATTCTTTAAGACTCTAGATTGTGGAATGGAAAGCATAACGGAAGTAGCCTAGCTGCATGACGGAAGAATGATAAGAATAATGTATTGCAAAGACTAATCAGCTTAATAAATGATTAAACATGTGCATTTTGCTATATTGTGGTTTGCACTGGAGTAAAAGTTGGTAGACAAGTGCTTTCTTAAAAGGATGACATACATCATTGTGGTGTGTGGAATATTGCAGCACACATGCTCTATATGCAGGAGCCTTTGCTGATATTCTACTTATGGACTACTCATGGGTTATGTATGGCTTTGTATGTAGACTTTATGGTCTCTTTGGATCAGGAACTTGTGAATGTTTGTCCTAGCTCAAACAGCTTGGTTTATGTGATGGAATTGCTTGAAAGATGTTGGAGGCTGTGATCTTGCTGAAGAGAGTTCATGTCTCTGGTGTGGTGTGCCCATGAGCTTTGGAGAAGTATCTTCTGTGTTGAGACATGGCTGCTTAGAGACATGGGCACGATTTTCAACACAGGTGGCTTTAAAAGTGTCATGAAAGGTGCCAATCATTGTGATTGTAAAAATATGCTTGTGACTCTTTAGCGCATGAGAATGGTCAGTGGTATTGGAAGCCAAACTCTAAAGATGTTGCTGGAGAAATATGCTGCCCTTGCCACCTGTAAATAATGTTATCAGAGTGAAGCACCTGTGTGGTTCTAGACAGCTCACATGGGTTGTGAAGCAGGCGACTCTGAAGGTCACACAGCAGGAATTTGAATTCTTTAAGACTCTAGATTGTGGAATGGAAAGCATAACGGAAGTAGCCTAGCTGCATGACGGAAGAATGATAAGAATAATGTATTGCAAAGACTAATCAGCTTAATAAATGATTAAACATGTGCATTTTGCTATATTGTGGTTTGCACTGGAGTAAAAGTTGGTAGACAAGTGCTTTCTTAAAAGGATGACATACATCATTGTGGTGTGTGGAATATTGCAGCACACATGCTCTATATGCAGGAGCCTTTGCTGATATTCTACTTATGGACTACTCATGGGTTATGTATGGCTTTGTATGTAGACTTTATGGTCTCTTTGGATCAGGAACTTGTGAATGTTTGTCCTAGCTCAAACAGCTTGGTTTATGTGATGGAATTGCTTGAAAGATGTTGGAGGCTGTGATCTTGCTGAAGAGAGTTCATGTCTCTGGTGTGGTGTGCCCATGAGCTTTGGAGAAGTATCTTCTGTGTTGAGACATGGCTGCTTAGAGACATGGGCACGATTTTCAACACAGGTGGCTTTAAAAGTGTCATGAAAGGTGCCAATCATTGTGATTGTAAAAATATGCTTGTGACTCTTTAGCGCATGAGAATGGTCAGTGGTATTGGAAGCCAAACTCTAAAGATGTTGCTGGAGAAATATGCTGCCCTTGCCACCTGTAAATAACGTTATCAGAGTGAAGCACCTGTGTGGTTCTAGACAGCTCACATGGGTTGTGAAGCAGGCGACTCTGAAGGTCACACAGCAGGAATTTGAATTCTTTAAGACTCTAGATTGTGGAATGGAAAGCATAACGGAAGTAGCCTAGCTGCATGACGGAAGAATGATAAGAATAATGTATTGCAAAGACTAATCAGCTTAATAAATGATTAAACATGTGCATTTTGCTATATTGTGGTTTGCACTGGAGTAAAAGTTGATAGACATATGGGTTCTTAAAAGAATAACAGACATAATTGAGGTTGGTGGAATATGGTAGCACACAAGGTAAACAAGTAGGAGCTTTTAATGATGTTGAATTTACCTATAAAACTCTTATATGAACAGGTGTTATGAGATGGCGACACACACATGGCGGGAGTGACAACGACTGTACAGTCACATAAACAGACACAAGGCAAGCTAAACTAAATGATACTAACAATTACACACGTATTTAATAATTGTACAACCTAACCATCATAAACCTATCTTTTAACTGAGCCGCGCTGGGGCCTCATGGGTAATTTGCCTCGGTCCAATGGGGCATTCCCCACTTACCCATGCGCCCCCGTGGCTGCGCTATTCATCTGTATTACGTTACGATAATGTACAATTATTTTAAATATGTCTGTAATTATGTGTGCCATTTAGTTTACCTTGCCCTGTGTCTGTTTATGTTACTGAAATGTTTTATTTTGTAGATTATTAAAAGAATAATCAAAAGGAGGCTGTGCCCTTAGGCTATAGGCATTTTACCAAGGCAACGGGACAACAAATCAAGTCAAAACAATTAGTTTTTCAAATTAAAGCGACACTCGTGCGTTTTTGTAAATCTACAAATTAAAAGGGAGACGGACTTGATTGTAGTCACTGGAAAACAGCTGCACACACGGTCGATATGTGAAAACTCCGCCTTTTATTTAAATTACACATAAAAGATATATAAGAACACGTCTAATGACATGGCGACACAAACATGGCGGGAGTGACAACGACTGTACAGTCACATAAACAGACACAAGGCAAGCTAAACTAAATGATACTAACAATTACACACGTATTTAATAATTGTACAACCTAACCATCATAAACCTATCTTTTAACTGAGCCGCGCTGGGGCCTCATGGGTAATTTGCCTCGGTCCAATGGGGCATTCCCCACTTACCCATGCGCCCCCGTGGCTGCGCTATTCGTCTGTATTACGTTACGATAATGTACAATTATTTTAAATATGTCTGTAATTATGTGTGCCATTTAGTTTACCTTGCCCTGTGTCTGTTTATGTTACTGAAATGTTTTATTTTGTAGATTATTAAAAGAATAATCAAAAGGAGGCTGTGCCCTTAGGCTATAGGCATTTTACCAAGGCAACGGGACAACAAATCAAGTCAAAACAATTAGTTTTTCAAATTAAAGCGACACTCGTGCGTTTTTGTAAATCTACAAATTAAAAGGGAGTCGGACTTGATTGTAGTCACTGGAAAACAGCTGCACACACGGTCGATATGTGAAAACTCCGCCTTTTATTTAAATTACACATAAAAGATATATAAGAACACGTCTAATGACATGGCGACACAAACATGGCGGGAGTGACAACGACTGTACAGTCACATAAACAGACACAAGGCAAGCTAAACTAAATGATACTAACAATTACACACGTATTTAATAATTGTACAACCTAACCATCATGTAAAACCTATCTTTTAACTGAGGCGCGCTGGGGCCTCTTGGGTAATTTGCCTCGGTCCAATGGGGCATTCCCCACTTACCCATGCGCCCCCGTGGCTGCGCTATTCATCTGTATTACGTTACGATAATGTACAATTATTTTAAATATGTCTGTAATTATGTGTGCCATTTAGTTTACCTTGCCTGTGTCTGTTTATGTGACTGAAAAGTTTTATTTTGTAGATTAATAAAAGAATAATCAAAAGGAGGCCGTGCCCTTAGGCTATAGGCATTTTACCAAGGCAACGGGACAACAAATCAAGACAAAACAATTCGTTTTTCAAATTAAAGCGACACTCGTGCATTTTTGTTCATTTACAAATTAAATAGTGTTAACTTTCTAACCTCTAAAGTTTGTCATTTTGATAAAGTCTGTGCCTTTGTAATGAGTTTTGACATCTACAAAACTGTTCTAAACAGGTATAGTGAGAATACATTTCACATTTTCTTCTTTTTATAGAATGACCAATGATAATTATTATCGTTTTTGAAGTATACGTGTCCTGAGGACTGTTGTAAGATGACTGGATATAATGTAATAAGAAATATAATTAGTGAACAGTATATGGACTATTCATGGGTTATTTATGGCTTTGTATGTAGACTTTATGGTCTCTTTGGATCAGGAACTTGTGAATGTTTGTCCTAGCCCAAACAGCTTGGTTTATGTGATGGAATTGCTTGAAAGATGTTGGAGGCTGTGATCTTGCTGAAGAGAGTTCATGTCTCTGGTGTGGTGTGCCCATGAGCTTTGGAGAAGTATCTTCTGTGTTGAGACATGGCTGCTTAGAGACATGGGCACGATTTTCAACACAGGTGGCTTTAAAAGTGTCATGAAAGGTGCCAATCATTGTGATTGTAAAAATATGCTTGTGACTCTTTAGCGCATGAGAATGGTCAGTGGTATTGGAAGCCAAACTCTAAAGATGTTGCTGGAGAAATATGCTGCCCTTGCCACCTGTAAATAATGTTATCAGAGTGAAGCACCTGTGTGGTTCTAGACAGCTCACATGGGTTGTGAAGCAGGCGACTCTGAAGGTCACACAGCAGGAATTTGAATTCTTTAAGACTCTAGATTGTGGAATGGAAAGCATAACGGAAGTAGCCTAGCTGCATGACGGAAGAATGATAAGAATAATGTATTGCAAAGACTAATCAGCTTAATAAATGATTAAACATGTGCATTTTGCTATATTGTGGTTTGCACTGGAGTAAAAGTTGGTAGACAAGTGCTTTCTTAAAAGGATGACATACATCATTGTGGTGTGTGGAATATTGCAGCACACATGCTCTATATGCAGGAGCCTTTGCTGATATTCTACTTATGGACTACTCATGGGTTATGTATGGCTTTGTATGTAGACTTTATGGTCTCTTTGGATCAGGAACTTGTGAATGTTTGTCCTAGCTCAAACAGCTTGGTTTATGTGATGGAATTGCTTGAAAGATGTTGGAGGCTGTGATCTTGCTGAAGAGAGTTCATGTCTCTGGTGTGGTGTGCCCATGAGCTTTGGAGAAGTATCTTCTGTGTTGAGACATGGCTGCTTAGAGACATGGGCACGATTTTCAACACAGGTGGCTTTAAAAGTGTCATGAAAGGTGCCAATCATTGTGATTGTAAAAATATGCTTGTGACTCTTTAGCGCATGAGAATGGTCAGTGGTATTGGAAGCCAAACTCTAAAGATGTTGCTGGAGAAATATGCTGCCCTTGCCACCTGTAAATAACGTTACCAGAGTGAAGCACCTGTGTGGTTCTAGACAGCTCACATGGGTTGTGAAGCAGGCGACTCTGAAGGTCACACAGCAGGAATTTGAATTCTTTAAGACTCTAGATTGTGGAATGGAAAGCATAACGGAAGTAGCCTAGCTGCATGACGGAAGAATGATAAGAATAATGTATTGCAAAGACTAATCAGCTTAATAAATGATTAAACATGTGCATTTTGCTATATTGTGGTTTGCACTGGAGTAAAAGTTGATAGACATATGGGTTCTTAAAAGAATAACAGACATAATTGAGGTTGGTGGAATATGGTAGCACACAGGGTAAACAAGTAGGAGCTTTTAATGATGTTGAATTTACCTATAAAACTCTTATATGAACAGGTGTTATGAGATGGCGACACACACATGGCGGGAGTGACAACGACTGTACAGTCACATAAACAGACACAAGGCAAGCTAAACTAAATGATACTAACAATTACACACGTATTTAATAATTGTACAACCTAACCATCATAAACCTATCTTTTAACTGAGCCGCGCTGGGGCCTCATGGGTAATTTGCCTCGGTCCAATGGGGCATTCCCCACTTACCCATGCGCCCCCGTGGCTGCGCTATTCATCTGTATTACGTTACGATAATGTACAATTATTTTAAATATGTCTGTAATTATGTGTGCCATTTAGTTTACCTTGCCCTGTGTCTGTTTATGTTACTGAAATGTTTTATTTTGTAGATTATTAAAAGAATAATCAAAAGGAGGCCGTGCCCTTAGGCTATAGGCATTTTACCAAGGCAACGGGACAACAAATCAAGTCAAAACAATTAGTTTTTCAAATTAAAGCGACACTCGTGCGTTTTTGTAAATCTACAAATTAAAAGGGAGACGGACTTGATTGTAGTCACTGGAAAACAGCTGCACACACGGTCGATATGTGAAAACTCCGCCTTTTATTTAAATTACACATAAAAGATATATAAGAACACGTCTAATGACATGGCGACACAAACATGGCGGGAGTGACAACGACTGTACAGTCACATAAACAGACACAAGGCAAGCTAAACTAAATGATACTAACAATTACACACGTATTTAATAATTGTACAACCTAACCATCATGTAAAACCTATCTTTTAACTGAGGCGCGCTGGGGCCTCTTGGGTAATTTGCCTCGGTCCAATGGGGCATTCCCCACTTACCCATGCGCCCCCGTGGCTGCGCTATTCATCTGTATTACGTTACGATAATGTACAATTATTTTAAATATGTCTGTAATTATGTGTGCCATTTAGTTTACCTTGCCTGTGTCTGTTTATGTGACTGAAAAGTTTTATTTTGTAGATTAATAAAAGAATAATCAAAAGGAGGCCGTGCCCTTAGGCTATAGGCATTTTACCAAGGCAACGGGACAACAAATCAAGACAAAACAATTCGTTTTTCAAATTAAAGCGACACTCGTGCATTTTTGTTCATTTACAAATTAAATAGTGTTAACTTTCTAACCTCTAAAGTTTGTCATTTTGATAAAGTCTGTGCCTTTGTAATGAGTTTTGACATCTACAAAACTGTTCTAAACAGGTATAGTGAGAATACATTTCACATTTTCTTCTTTTTATAGAATGACCAATGATAATTATTATCGTTTTTGAAGTATACGTGTCCTGAGGACTGTTGTAAGATGACTGGATATAATGTAATAAGAAATATAATTAGTGAACAGTATATGGACTATTCATGGGTTATTTATGGCTTTGTATGTAGACTTTATGGTCTCTTTGGATCAGGAACTTGTGAATGTTTGTCCTAGCCCAAACAGCTTGGTTTATGTGATGGAATTGCTTGAAAGATGTTGGAGGCTGTGATCTTGCTGAAGAGAGTTCATGTCTCTGGTGTGGTGTGCCCATGAGCTTTGGAGAAGTATCTTCTGTGTTGAGACATGGCTGCTTAGAGACATGGGCACGATTTTCAACACAGGTGGCTTTAAAAGTGTCATGAAAGGTGCCAATCATTGTGATTGTAAAAATATTCTTGTGACTCTTTAGCGCATGAGAATGGTCAGTGGTATTGGAAGCCAAACTCTAAAGATGTTGCTGGAGAAATATGCTGCCCTTGCCACCTGTAAATAACGTTACCAGAGTGAAGCACCTGTGTGGTTCTAGACAGCTCACATGGGTTGTGAAGCAGGCGACTCTGAAGGTCACACAGCAGGAATTTGAATTCTTTAAGACTCTAGATTGTGGAATGGAAAGCATAACGGAAGTAGCCTAGCTGCATGACGGAAGAATGATAAGAATAATGTATTGCAAAGACTAATCAGCTTAATAAATGATTAAACATGTGCATTTTGCTATATTGTGGTTTGCACTGGAGTAAAAGTTGGTAGACAAGTGCTTTCTTAAAAGGATGACATACATCATTGTGGTGTGTGGAATATTGCAGCACACATGCTCTATATGCAGGAGCCTTTGCTGATATTCTACTTATGGACTACTCATGGGTTATGTATGGCTTTGTATGTAGACTTTATGGTCTCTTTGGATCAGGAACTTGTGAATGTTTGTCCTAGCTCAAACAGCTTGGTTTATGTGATGGAATTGCTTGAAAGATGTTGGAGGCTGTGATCTTGCTGAAGAGAGTTCATGTCTCTGGTGTGGTGTGCCCATGAGCTTTGGAGAAGTATCTTCTGTGTTGAGACATGGCTGCTTAGAGACATGGGCACGATTTTCAACACAGGTGGCTTTAAAAGTGTCATGAAAGGTGCCAATCATTGTGATTGTAAAAATATGCTTGTGACTCTTTAGCGCATGAGAATGGTCAGTGGTATTGGAAGCCAAACTCTAAAGATGTTGCTGGAGAAATATGCTGCCCTTGCCACCTGTAAATAACGTTACCAGAGTGAAGCACCTGTGTGGTTCTAGACAGCTCACATGGGTTGTGAAGCAGGCGACTCTGAAGGTCACACAGCAGGAATTTGAATTCTTTAAGACTCTAGATTGTGGAATGGAAAGCATAACGGAAGTAGCCTAGCTGCATGACGGAAGAATGATAAGAATAATGTATTGCAAAGACTAATCAGCTTAATAAATGATTAAACATGTGCATTTTGCTATATTGTGGTTTGCACTGGAGTAAAAGTTGGTAGACAAGTGCTTTCTTAAAAGGATGACATACATCATTGTGGTGTGTGGAATATTGCAGCACACATGCTCTATATGCAGGAGCCTTTGCTGATATTCTACTTATGGACTACTCATGGGTTATGTATGGCTTTGTATGTAGACTTTATGGTCTCTTTGGATCAGGAACTTGTGAATGTTTGTCCTAGCTCAAACAGCTTGGTTTATGTGATGGAATTGCTTGAAAGATGTTGGAGGCTGTGATCTTGCTGAAGAGAGTTCATGTCTCTGGTGTGGTGTGCCCATGAGCTTTGGAGAAGTATCTTCTGTGTTGAGACATGGCTGCTTAGAGACATGGGCACGATTTTCAACACAGGTGGCTTTAAAAGTGTCATGAAAGGTGCCAATCATTGTGATTGTAAAAATATGCTTGTGACTCTTTAGCGCATGAGAATGGTCAGTGGTATTGGAAGCCAAACTCTAAAGATGTTGCTGGAGAAATATGCTGCCCTTGCCACCTGTAAATAACGTTACCAGAGTGAAGCACCTGTGTGGTTCTAGACAGCTCACATGGGTTGTGAAGCAGGCGACTCTGAAGGTCACACAGCAGGAATTTGAATTCTTTAAGACTCTAGATTGTGGAATGGAAAGCATAACGGAAGTAGCCTAGCTGCATGACGGAAGAATGATAAGAATAATGTATTGCAAAGACTAATCAGCTTAATAAATGATTAAACATGTGCATTTTGCTATATTGTGGTTTGCACTGGAGTAAAAGTTGGTAGACAAGTGCTTTCTTAAAAGGATGACATACATCATTGTGGTGTGTGGAATATTGCAGCACACATGCTCTATATGCAGGAGCCTTTGCTGATATTCTACTTATGGACTACTCATGGGTTATGTATGGCTTTGTATGTAGACTTTATGGTCTCTTTGGATCAGGAACTTGTGAATGTTTGTCCTAGCTCAAACAGCTTGGTTTATGTGATGGAATTGCTTGAAAGATGTTGGAGGCTGTGATCTTGCTGAAGAGAGTTCATGTCTCTGGTGTGGTGTGCCCATGAGCTTTGGAGAAGTATCTTCTGTGTTGAGACATGGCTGCTTAGAGACATGGGCACGATTTTCAACACAGGTGGCTTTAAAAGTGTCATGAAAGGTGCCAATCATTGTGATTGTAAAAATATGCTTGTGACTCTTTAGCGCATGAGAATGGTCAGTGGTATTGGAAGCCAAACTCTAAAGATGTTGCTAGAGAAATATGCTGCCCTTGCCACCTGTAAATAACGTTACCAGAGTGAAGCACCTGTGTGGTTCTAGACAGCTCACATGGGTTGTGAAGCAGGCGACTCTGAAGGTCACACAGCAGGAATTTGAATTCTTTAAGACTCTAGATTGTGGAATGGAAAGCATAACGGAAGTAGCCTAGCTGCATGACGGAAGAATGATAAGAATAATGTATTGCAAAGACTAATCAGCTTAATAAATGATTAAACATGTGCATTTTGCTATATTGTGGTTTGCACTGGAGTAAAAGTTGGTAGACAAGTGCTTTCTTAAAAGGATGACATACATCATTGTGGTGTGTGGAATATTGCAGCACACATGCTCTATATGCAGGAGCCTTTGCTGATATTCTACTTATGGACTACTCATGGGTTATGTATGGCTTTGTATGTAGACTTTATGGTCTCTTTGGATCAGGAACTTGTGAATGTTTGTCCTAGCTCAAACAGCTTGGTTTATGTGATGGAATTGCTTGAAAGATGTTGGAGGCTGTGATCTTGCTGAAGAGAGTTCATGTCTCTGGTGTGGTGTGCCCATGAGCTTTGGAGAAGTATCTTCTGTGTTGAGACATGGCTGCTTAGAGACATGGGCACGATTTTCAACACAGGTGGCTTTAAAAGTGTCATGAAAGGTGCCAATCATTGTGATTGTAAAAATATGCTTGTGACTCTTTAGCGCATGAGAATGGTCAGTGGTATTGGAAGCCAAACTCTAAAGATGTTGCTGGAGAAATATGCTGCCCTTGCCACCTGTAAATAACGTTACCAGAGTGAAGCACCTGTGTGGTTCTAGACAGCTCACATGGGTTGTGAAGCAGGCGACTCTGAAGGTCACACAGCAGGAATTTGAATTCTTTAAGACTCTAGATTGTGGAATGGAAAGCATAACGGAAGTAGCCTAGCTGCATGACGGAAGAATGATAAGAATAATGTATTGCAAAGACTAATCAGCTTAATAAATGATTAAACATGTGCATTTTGCTATATTGTGGTTTGCACTGGAGTAAAAGTTGGTAGACAAGTGCTTTCTTAAAAGGATGACATACATCATTGTGGTGTGTGGAATATTGCAGCACACATGCTCTATATGCAGGAGCCTTTGCTGATATTCTACTTATGGACTACTCATGGGTTATGTATGGCTTTGTATGTAGACTTTATGGTCTCTTTGGATCAGGAACTTGTGAATGTTTGTCCTAGCTCAAACAGCTTGGTTTATGTGATGGAATTGCTTGAAAGATGTTGGAGGCTGTGATCTTGCTGAAGAGAGTTCATGTCTCTGGTGTGGTGTGCCCATGAGCTTTGGAGAAGTATCTTCTGTGTTGAGACATGGCTGCTTAGAGACATGGGCACGATTTTCAACACAGGTGGCTTTAAAAGTGTCATGAAAGGTGCCAATCATTGTGATTGTAAAAATATGCTTGTGACTCTTTAGCGCATGAGAATGGTCAGTGGTATTGGAAGCCAAACTCTAAAGATGTTGCTGGAGAAATATGCTGCCCTTGCCACCTGTAAATAACGTTACCAGAGTGAAGCACCTGTGTGGTTCTAGACAGCTCACATGGGTTGTGAAGCAGGCGACTCTGAAGGTCACACAGCAGGAATTTGAATTCTTTAAGACTCTAGATTGTGGAATGGAAAGCATAACGGAAGTAGCCTAGCTGCATGACGGAAGAATGATAAGAATAATGTATTGCAAAGACTAATCAGCTTAATAAATGATTAAACATGTGCATTTTGCTATATTGTGGTTTGCACTGGAGTAAAAGTTGGTAGACAAGTGCTTTCTTAAAAGGATGACATACATCATTGTGGTGTGTGGAATATTGCAGCACACATGCTCTATATGCAGGAGCCTTTGCTGATATTCTACTTATGGACTACTCATGGGTTATGTATGGCTTTGTATGTAGACTTTATGGTCTCTTTGGATCAGGAACTTGTGAATGTTTGTCCTAGCTCAAACAGCTTGGTTTATGTGATGGAATTGCTTGAAAGATGTTGGAGGCTGTGATCTTGCTGAAGAGAGTTCATGTCTCTGGTGTGGTGTGCCCATGAGCTTTGGAGAAGTATCTTCTGTGTTGAGACATGGCTGCTTAGAGACATGGGCACGATTTTCAACACAGGTGGCTTTAAAAGTGTCATGAAAGGTGCCAATCATTGTGATTGTAAAAATATGCTTGTGACTCTTTAGCGCATGAGAATGGTCAGTGGTATTGGAAGCCAAACTCTAAAGATGTTGCTGGAGAAATATGCTGCCCTTGCCACCTGTAAATAACGTTACCAGAGTGAAGCACCTGTGTGGTTCTAGACAGCTCACATGGGTTGTGAAGCAGGCGACTCTGAAGGTCACACAGCAGGAATTTGAATTCTTTAAGACTCTAGATTGTGGAATGGAAAGCATAACGGAAGTAGCCTAGCTGCATGACGGAAGAATGATAAGAATAATGTATTGCAAAGACTAATCAGCTTAATAAATGATTAAACATGTGCATTTTGCTATATTGTGGTTTGCACTGGAGTAAAAGTTGGTAGACAAGTGCTTTCTTAAAAGGATGACATACATCATTGTGGTGTGTGGAATATTGCAGCACACATGCTCTATATGCAGGAGCCTTTGCTGATATTCTACTTATGGACTACTCATGGGTTATGTATGGCTTTGTATGTAGACTTTATGGTCTCTTTGGATCAGGAACTTGTGAATGTTTGTCCTAGCTCAAACAGCTTGGTTTATGTGATGGAATTGCTTGAAAGATGTTGGAGGCTGTGATCTTGCTGAAGAGAGTTCATGTCTCTGGTGTGGTGTGCCCATGAGCTTTGGAGAAGTATCTTCTGTGTTGAGACATGGCTGCTTAGAGACATGGGCACGATTTTCAACACAGGTGGCTTTAAAAGTGTCATGAAAGGTGCCAATCATTGTGATTGTAAAAATATGCTTGTGACTCTTTAGCGCATGAGAATGGTCAGTGGTATTGGAAGCCAAACTCTAAAGATGTTGCTGGAGAAATATGCTGCCCTTGCCACCTGTAAATAACGTTACCAGAGTGAAGCACCTGTGTGGTTCTAGACAGCTCACATGGGTTGTGAAGCAGGCGACTCTGAAGGTCACACAGCAGGAATTTGAATTCTTTAAGACTCTAGATTGTGGAATGGAAAGCATAACGGAAGTAGCCTAGCTGCATGACGGAAGAATGATAAGAATAATGTATTGCAAAGACTAATCAGCTTAATAAATGATTAAACATGTGCATTTTGCTATATTGTGGTTTGCACTGGAGTAAAAGTTGGTAGACAAGTGCTTTCTTAAAAGGATGACATACATCATTGTGGTGTGTGGAATATTGCAGCACACATGCTCTATATGCAGGAGCCTTTGCTGATATTCTACTTATGGACTACTCATGGGTTATGTATGGCTTTGTATGTAGACTTTATGGTCTCTTTGGATCAGGAACTTGTGAATGTTTGTCCTAGCTCAAACAGCTTGGTTTATGTGATGGAATTGCTTGAAAGATGTTGGAGGCTGTGATCTTGCTGAAGAGAGTTCATGTCTCTGGTGTGGTGTGCCCATGAGCTTTGGAGAAGTATCTTCTGTGTTGAGACATGGCTGCTTAGAGACATGGGCACGATTTTCAACACAGGTGGCTTTAAAAGTGTCATGAAAGGTGCCAATCATTGTGATTGTAAAAATATGCTTGTGACTCTTTAGCGCATGAGAATGGTCAGTGGTATTGGAAGCCAAACTCTAAAGATGTTGCTGGAGAAATATGCTGCCCTTGCCACCTGTAAATAACGTTACCAGAGTGAAGCACCTGTGTGGTTCTAGACAGCTCACATGGGTTGTGAAGCAGGCGACTCTGAAGGTCACACAGCAGGAATTTGAATTCTTTAAGACTCTAGATTGTGGAATGGAAAGCATAACGGAAGTAGCCTAGCTGCATGACGGAAGAATGATAAGAATAATGTATTGCAAAGACTAATCAGCTTAATAAATGATTAAACATGTGCATTTTGCTATATTGTGGTTTGCACTGGAGTAAAAGTTGGTAGACAAGTGCTTTCTTAAAAGGATGACATACATCATTGTGGTGTGTGGAATATTGCAGCACACATGCTCTATATGCAGGAGCCTTTGCTGATATTCTACTTATGGACTACTCATGGGTTATGTATGGCTTTGTATGTAGACTTTATGGTCTCTTTGGATCAGGAACTTGTGAATGTTTGTCCTAGCTCAAACAGCTTGGTTTATGTGATGGAATTGCTTGAAAGATGTTGGAGGCTGTGATCTTGCTGAAGAGAGTTCATGTCTCTGGTGTGGTGTGCCCATGAGCTTTGGAGAAGTATCTTCTGTGTTGAGACATGGCTGCTTAGAGACATGGGCACGATTTTCAACACAGGTGGCTTTAAAAGTGTCATGAAAGGTGCCAATCATTGTGATTGTAAAAATATGCTTGTGACTCTTTAGCGCATGAGAATGGTCAGTGGTATTGGAAGCCAAACTCTAAAGATGTTGCTGGAGAAATATGCTGCCCTTGCCACCTGTAAATAATGTTATCAGAGTGAAGCACCTGTGTGGTTCTAAACAGCTCACATGGGTTGTGAAGCAGGCGACTCTGAAGGTCACACAGCAGGAATTTGAATTCTTTAAGACTCTAGATTGTGGAATGGAAAGCATAACGGAAGTAGCCTAGCTGCATGACGGAAGAATGATAAGAATAATGTATTGCAAAGACTAATCAGCTTAATAAATGATTAAACATGTGCATTTTGCTATATTGTGGTTTGCACTGGAGTAAAAGTTGATAGACATATGGGTTCTTAAAAGAATAACAGACATAATTGAGGTTGGTGGAATATGGTAGCACACAAGGTAAACAAGTAGGAGCTTTTAATGATGTTGAATTTACCTATAAAACTCTTATATGAACAGGTGTTATGAGATGGCGACACACACATGGCGGGAGTGACAACGACTGTACAGTCACATAAACAGACACAAGGCAAGCTAAACTAAATGATACTAACAATTACACACGTATTTAATAATTGTACAACCTAACCATCATAAACCTATCTTTTAACTGAGCCGCGCTGGGGCCTCATGGGTAATTTGCCTCGGTCCAATGGGGCATTCCCCACTTACCCATGCGCCCCCGTGGCTGCGCTATTCATCTGTATTACGTTACGATAATGTACAATTATTTTAAATATGTCTGTAATTATGTGTGCCATTTAGTTTACCTTGCCCTGTGTCTGTTTATGTTACTGAAATGTTTTATTTTGTAGATTATTAAAAGAATAATCAAAAGGAGGCTGTGCCCTTAGGCTATAGGCATTTTACCAAGGCAACGGGACAACAAATCAAGTCAAAACAATTAGTTTTTCAAATTAAAGCGACACTCGTGCGTTTTTGTAAATCTACAAATTAAAAGGGAGACGGACTTGATTGTAGTCACTGGAAAACAGCTGCACACACGGTCGATATGTGAAAACTCCGCCTTTTATTTAAATTACACATAAAAGATATATAAGAACACGTCTAATGACATGGCGACACAAACATGGCGGGAGTGACAACGACTGTACAGTCACATAAACAGACACAAGGCAAGCTAAACTAAATGATACTAACAATTACACACGTATTTAATAATTGTACAACCTAACCATCATAAACCTATCTTTTAACTGAGCCGCGCTGGGGCCTCATGGGTAATTTGCCTCGGTCCAATGGGGCATTCCCCACTTACCCATGCGCCCCCGTGGCTGCGCTATTCGTCTGTATTACGTTACGATAATGTACAATTATTTTAAATATGTCTGTAATTATGTGTGCCATTTAGTTTACCTTGCCCTGTGTCTGTTTATGTTACTGAAATGTTTTATTTTGTAGATTATTAACCCTCTCATGCATGAATTATAATAAACTCAGTCAGGATTTTTTTACTAAGTGTTTTTATACATCCTTAGGGAAGTAAAACAAGGTTTTGAAAAAAAAAAAAATCTATGTTTATTCGATAAAGAAATATTTATCTGTCCACTCAAGTGTACTTCATGCATTTATATTGTAAAAAACATCAATGTAATAACTTGGTATTCATAGGTATATATGTAATTTAGTTATATAGTTTTAATATGGTATTCTGTTGGAATGGTGGTTCCTCTGAACTGAGGAGGATAGTGTGACACAAGTAAAAGTCTGAACTGTCAAACCTCATAGAACCTTGACTGTAACTTGTATTTATCATACTGTATCCTCGTCAAGTCTCTGAGCTGAGCATATTCTTATATCTTATATCATGTATCATATTTCCTGTCTAATCATTCTCATTGCTCATTTCTGAGACTATTTTCTATGACAGTTGCCAAAGCATCCAGGGCACAAAGCTACAAGACAATCAATCAATCAATCAATCAATCAATCACTGCATGCAGATGTACTTGGTTCTTCATGTGCATGCACCATCTTGGCATCTGCTGGCATTTAAGGATTTAAAGAAAAAAACCCCTCAAATTACATTATAAAAACATAAAGAATCCAAAACATTAAATGATATGAATTATTTTCAAGAACAACACTGGTGGTAGCCTAATTGAAATTAAAGTTGAAACATAGCTAGTGATGCATGATGTACAATTGAGTGGACAGATGATTAATCTGCATTTTCTCCAATTGTAAAATCAGAATTTCAAAAATCTTTAGATAATATGTCACCTTAGATGTTACTTGATGTAATTATATTTTTATAACATGCAATGGTATCGTTTTATAGAAGGTAGAAACAGAAATAGCCAAGCTGTTTGGTCTTTCTCCCTGTCTGTCGGCCATCTTGGTTTCACTGACTATATTTTTCCATTGCAATGACTAGCCAATGGGATTGTTTTGTACGGGATGATGCAATAGCTTCCACTAGAGTGGACTATATGCAGCGGTGTCCAAAATTGCAAGCATATATAGAGAAAAAACACTTTTAAACAGCTGTACACTGTAGTGACCTCTATGCATGAAAGGGTTAAAAGAATAATCAAAAGGAGGCTGTGCCCTTAGGCTATAGGCATTTTACCAAGGCAACGGGACAACAAATCAAGTCAAAACAATTAGTTTTTCAAATTAAAGCGACACTCGTGCGTTTTTGTAAATCTACAAATTAAAAGGGAGTCGGACTTGATTGTAGTCACTGGAAAACAGCTGCACACACGGTCGATATGTGAAAACTCCGCCTTTTATTTAAATTACACATAAAAGATATATAAGAACACGTCTAATGACATGGCGACACAAACATGGCGGGAGTGACAACGACTGTACAGTCACATAAACAGACACAAGGCAAGCTAAACTAAATGATACTAACAATTACACACGTATTTAATAATTGTACAACCTAACCATCATGTAAAACCTATCTTTTAACTGAGGCGCGCTGGGGCCTCTTGGGTAATTTGCCTCGGTCCAATGGGGCATTCCCCACTTACCCATGCGCCCCCGTGGCTGCGCTATTCATCTGTATTACGTTACGATAATGTACAATTATTTTAAATATGTCTGTAATTATGTGTGCCATTTAGTTTACCTTGCCTGTGTCTGTTTATGTGACTGAAAAGTTTTATTTTGTAGATTAATAAAAGAATAATCAAAAGGAGGCCGTGCCCTTAGGCTATAGGCATTTTACCAAGGCAACGGGACAACAAATCAAGACAAAACAATTCGTTTTTCAAATTAAAGCGACACTCGTGCATTTTTGTTCATTTACAAATTAAATAGTGTTAACTTTCTAACCTCTAAAGTTTGTCATTTTGATAAAGTCTGTGCCTTTGTAATGAGTTTTGACATCTACAAAACTGTTCTAAACAGGTATAGTGAGAATACATTTCACATTTTCTTCTTTTTATAGAATGACCAATGATAATTATTATCGTTTTTGAAGTATACGTGTCCTGAGGACTGTTGTAAGATGACTGGATATAATGTAATAAGAAATATAATTAGTGAACAGTATATGGACTATTCATGGGTTATTTATGGCTTTGTATGTAGACTTTATGGTCTCTTTGGATCAGGAACTTGTGAATGTTTGTCCTAGCCCAAACAGCTTGGTTTATGTGATGGAATTGCTTGAAAGATGTTGGAGGCTGTGATCTTGCTGAAGAGAGTTCATGTCTCTGGTGTGGTGTGCCCATGAGCTTTGGAGAAGTATCTTCTGTGTTGAGACATGGCTGCTTAGAGACATGGGCACGATTTTCAACACAGGTGGCTTTAAAAGTGTCATGAAAGGTGCCAATCATTGTGATTGTAAAAATATGCTTGTGACTCTTTAGCGCATGAGAATGGTCAGTGGTATTGGAAGCCAAACTCTAAAGATGTTGCTGGAGAAATATGCTGCCCTTGCCACCTGTAAATAATGTTATCAGAGTGAAGCACCTGTGTGGTTCTAGACAGCTCACATGGGTTGTGAAGCAGGCGACTCTGAAGGTCACACAGCAGGAATTTGAATTCTTTAAGACTCTAGATTGTGGAATGGAAAGCATAACGGAAGTAGCCTAGCTGCATGACGGAAGAATGATAAGAATAATGTATTGCAAAGACTAATCAGCTTAATAAATGATTAAACATGTGCATTTTGCTATATTGTGGTTTGCACTGGAGTAAAAGTTGGTAGACAAGTGCTTTCTTAAAAGGATGACATACATCATTGTGGTGTGTGGAATATTGCAGCACACATGCTCTATATGCAGGAGCCTTTGCTGATATTCTACTTATGGACTACTCATGGGTTATGTATGGCTTTGTATGTAGACTTTATGGTCTCTTTGGATCAGGAACTTGTGAATGTTTGTCCTAGCTCAAACAGCTTGGTTTATGTGATGGAATTGCTTGAAAGATGTTGGAGGCTGTGATCTTGCTGAAGAGAGTTCATGTCTCTGGTGTGGTGTGCCCATGAGCTTTGGAGAAGTATCTTCTGTGTTGAGACATGGCTGCTTAGAGACATGGGCACGATTTTCAACACAGGTGGCTTTAAAAGTGTCATGAAAGGTGCCAATCATTGTGATTGTAAAAATATGCTTGTGACTCTTTAGCGCATGAGAATGGTCAGTGGTATTGGAAGCCAAACTCTAAAGATGTTGCTGGAGAAATATGCTGCCCTTGCCACCTGTAAATAATGTTATCAGAGTGAAGCACCTGTGTGGTTCTAGACAGCTCACATGGGTTGTGAAGCAGGCGACTCTGAAGGTCACACAGCAGGAATTTGAATTCTTTAAGACTCTAGATTGTGGAATGGAAAGCATAACGGAAGTAGCCTAGCTGCATGACGGAAGAATGATAAGAATAATGTATTGCAAAGACTAATCAGCTTAATAAATGATTAAACATGTGCATTTTGCTATATTGTGGTTTGCACTGGAGTAAAAGTTGGTAGACAAGTGCTTTCTTAAAAGGATGACATACATCATTGTGGTGTGTGGAATATTGCAGCACACATGCTCTATATGCAGGAGCCTTTGCTGATATTCTACTTATGGACTACTCATGGGTTATGTATGGCTTTGTATGTAGACTTTATGGTCTCTTTGGATCAGGAACTTGTGAATGTTTGTCCTAGCTCAAACAGCTTGGTTTATGTGATGGAATTGCTTGAAAGATGTTGGAGGCTGTGATCTTGCTGAAGAGAGTTCATGTCTCTGGTGTGGTGTGCCCATGAGCTTTGGAGAAGTATCTTCTGTGTTGAGACATGGCTGCTTAGAGACATGGGCACGATTTTCAACACAGGTGGCTTTAAAAGTGTCATGAAAGGTGCCAATCATTGTGATTGTAAAAATATGCTTGTGACTCTTTAGCGCATGAGAATGGTCAGTGGTATTGGAAGCCAAACTCTAAAGATGTTGCTGGAGAAATATGCTGCCCTTGCCACCTGTAAATAACGTTATCAGAGTGAAGCACCTGTGTGGTTCTAGACAGCTCACATGGGTTGTGAAGCAGGCGACTCTGAAGGTCACACAGCAGGAATTTGAATTCTTTAAGACTCTAGATTGTGGAATGGAAAGCATAACGGAAGTAGCCTAGCTGCATGACGGAAGAATGATAAGAATAATGTATTGCAAAGACTAATCAGCTTAATAAATGATTAAACATGTGCATTTTGCTATATTGTGGTTTGCACTGGAGTAAAAGTTGATAGACATATGGGTTCTTAAAAGAATAACAGACATAATTGAGGTTGGTGGAATATGGTAGCACACAAGGTAAACAAGTAGGAGCTTTTAATGATGTTGAATTTACCTATAAAACTCTTATATGAACAGGTGTTATGAGATGGCGACACACACATGGCGGGAGTGACAACGACTGTACAGTCACATAAACAGACACAAGGCAAGCTAAACTAAATGATACTAACAATTACACACGTATTTAATAATTGTACAACCTAACCATCATAAACCTATCTTTTAACTGAGCCGCGCTGGGGCCTCATGGGTAATTTGCCTCGGTCCAATGGGGCATTCCCCACTTACCCATGCGCCCCCGTGGCTGCGCTATTCATCTGTATTACGTTACGATAATGTACAATTATTTTAAATATGTCTGTAATTATGTGTGCCATTTAGTTTACCTTGCCCTGTGTCTGTTTATGTTACTGAAATGTTTTATTTTGTAGATTATTAAAAGAATAATCAAAAGGAGGCTGTGCCCTTAGGCTATAGGCATTTTACCAAGGCAACGGGACAACAAATCAAGTCAAAACAATTAGTTTTTCAAATTAAAGCGACACTCGTGCGTTTTTGTAAATCTACAAATTAAAAGGGAGACGGACTTGATTGTAGTCACTGGAAAACAGCTGCACACACGGTCGATATGTGAAAACTCCGCCTTTTATTTAAATTACACATAAAAGATATATAAGAACACGTCTAATGACATGGCGACACAAACATGGCGGGAGTGACAACGACTGTACAGTCACATAAACAGACACAAGGCAAGCTAAACTAAATGATACTAACAATTACACACGTATTTAATAATTGTACAACCTAACCATCATAAACCTATCTTTTAACTGAGCCGCGCTGGGGCCTCATGGGTAATTTGCCTCGGTCCAATGGGGCATTCCCCACTTACCCATGCGCCCCCGTGGCTGCGCTATTCGTCTGTATTACGTTACGATAATGTACAATTATTTTAAATATGTCTGTAATTATGTGTGCCATTTAGTTTACCTTGCCCTGTGTCTGTTTATGTTACTGAAATGTTTTATTTTGTAGATTATTAACCCTCTCATGCATGAATTATAATAAACTCAGTCAGGATTTTTTTACTAAGTGTTTTTATACATCCTTAGGGAAGTAAAACAAGGTTTTGAAAAAAAAAAAAATCTATGTTTATTCGATAAAGAAATATTTATCTGTCCACTCAAGTGTACTTCATGCATTTATATTGTAAAAAACATCAATGTAATAACTTGGTATTCATAGGTATATATGTAATTTAGTTATATAGTTTTAATATGGTATTCTGTTGGAATGGTGGTTCCTCTGAACTGAGGAGGATAGTGTGACACAAGTAAAAGTCTGAACTGTCAAACCTCATAGAACCTTGACTGTAACTTGTATTTATCATACTGTATCCTCGTCAAGTCTCTGAGCTGAGCATATTCTTATATCTTATATCATGTATCATATTTCCTGTCTAATCATTCTCATTGCTCATTTCTGAGACTATTTTCTATGACAGTTGCCAAAGCATCCAGGGCACAAAGCTACAAGACAATCAATCAATCAATCAATCAATCAATCAATCAATCAATCACTGCATGCAGATGTACTTGGTTCTTCATGTGCATGCACCATCTTGGCATCTGCTGGCATTTAAGGATTTAAAGAAAAAAACCCCTCAAATTACATTATAAAAACATAAAGAATCCAAAACATTAAATGATATGAATTATTTTCAAGAACAACACTGGTGGTAGCCTAATTGAAATTAAAGTTGAAACATAGCTAGTGATGCATGATGTACAATTGAGTGGACAGATGATTAATCGGCATTTTCTCCAATTGTAAAATCAGAATTTCAAAAATCTTTAGATAATATGTCACCTTAGATGTTACTTGATGTAATTATATTTTTATAACATGCAATGGTATCGTTTTATAGAAGGTAGAAACAGAAATAGCCAAGCTGTTTGGTCTTTCTCCCTGTCTGTCGGCCATCTTGGTTTCACTGACTATATTTTTCCATTGCAATGACTAGCCAATGGGATTGTTTTGTACGGGATGATGCAATAGCTTCCACTAGAGTGGACTATATGCAGCGGTGTCCAAAATTGCAAGCATATATAGAGAAAAAACACTTTTAAACAGCTGTACACTGTAGTGACCTCTATGCATGAAAGGGTTAAAAGAATAATCAAAAGGAGGCTGTGCCCTTAGGCTATAGGCATTTTACCAAGGCAACGGGACAACAAATCAAGTCAAAACAATTAGTTTTTCAAATTAAAGCGACACTCGTGCGTTTTTGTAAATCTACAAATTAAAAGGGAGTCGGACTTGATTGTAGTCACTGGAAAACAGCTGCACACACGGTCGATATGTGAAAACTCCGCCTTTTATTTAAATTACACATAAAAGATATATAAGAACACGTCTAATGACATGGCGACACAAACATGGCGGGAGTGACAACGACTGTACAGTCACATAAACAGACACAAGGCAAGCTAAACTAAATGATACTAACAATTACACACGTATTTAATAATTGTACAACCTAACCATCATGTAAAACCTATCTTTTAACTGAGGCGCGCTGGGGCCTCTTGGGTAATTTGCCTCGGTCCAATGGGGCATTCCCCACTTACCCATGCGCCCCCGTGGCTGCGCTATTCATCTGTATTACGTTACGATAATGTACAATTATTTTAAATATGTCTGTAATTATGTGTGCCATTTAGTTTACCTTGCCTGTGTCTGTTTATGTGACTGAAAAGTTTTATTTTGTAGATTAATAAAAGAATAATCAAAAGGAGGCCGTGCCCTTAGGCTATAGGCATTTTACCAAGGCAACGGGACAACAAATCAAGACAAAACAATTCGTTTTTCAAATTAAAGCGACACTCGTGCATTTTTGTTCATTTACAAATTAAATAGTGTTAACTTTCTAACCTCTAAAGTTTGTCATTTTGATAAAGTCTGTGCCTTTGTAATGAGTTTTGACATCTACAAAACTGTTCTAAACAGGTATAGTGAGAATACATTTCACATTTTCTTCTTTTTATAGAATGACCAATGATAATTATTATCGTTTTTGAAGTATACGTGTCCTGAGGACTGTTGTAAGATGACTGGATATAATGTAATAAGAAATATAATTAGTGAACAGTATATGGACTATTCATGGGTTATTTATGGCTTTGTATGTAGACTTTATGGTCTCTTTGGATCAGGAACTTGTGAATGTTTGTCCTAGCCCAAACAGCTTGGTTTATGTGATGGAATTGCTTGAAAGATGTTGGAGGCTGTGATCTTGCTGAAGAGAGTTCATGTCTCTGGTGTGGTGTGCCCATGAGCTTTGGAGAAGTATCTTCTGTGTTGAGACATGGCTGCTTAGAGACATGGGCACGATTTTCAACACAGGTGGCTTTAAAAGTGTCATGAAAGGTGCCAATCATTGTGATTGTAAAAATATGCTTGTGACTCTTTAGCGCATGAGAATGGTCAGTGGTATTGGAAGCCAAACTCTAAAGATGTTGCTGGAGAAATATGCTGCCCTTGCCACCTGTAAATAATGTTATCAGAGTGAAGCACCTGTGTGGTTCTAGACAGCTCACATGGGTTGTGAAGCAGGCGACTCTGAAGGTCACACAGCAGGAATTTGAATTCTTTAAGACTCTAGATTGTGGAATGGAAAGCATAACGGAAGTAGCCTAGCTGCATGACGGAAGAATGATAAGAATAATGTATTGCAAAGACTAATCAGCTTAATAAATGATTAAACATGTGCATTTTGCTATATTGTGGTTTGCACTGGAGTAAAAGTTGGTAGACAAGTGCTTTCTTAAAAGGATGACATACATCATTGTGGTGTGTGGAATATTGCAGCACACATGCTCTATATGCAGGAGCCTTTGCTGATATTCTACTTATGGACTACTCATGGGTTATGTATGGCTTTGTATGTAGACTTTATGGTCTCTTTGGATCAGGAACTTGTGAATGTTTGTCCTAGCTCAAACAGCTTGGTTTATGTGATGGAATTGCTTGAAAGATGTTGGAGGCTGTGATCTTGCTGAAGAGAGTTCATGTCTCTGGTGTGGTGTGCCCATGAGCTTTGGAGAAGTATCTTCTGTGTTGAGACATGGCTGCTTAGAGACATGGGCACGATTTTCAACACAGGTGGCTTTAAAAGTGTCATGAAAGGTGCCAATCATTGTGATTGTAAAAATATGCTTGTGACTCTTTAGCGCATGAGAATGGTCAGTGGTATTGGAAGCCAAACTCTAAAGATGTTGCTGGAGAAATATGCTGCCCTTGCCACCTGTAAATAACGTTACCAGAGTGAAGCACCTGTGTGGTTCTAGACAGCTCACATGGGTTGTGAAGCAGGCGACTCTGAAGGTCACACAGCAGGAATTTGAATTCTTTAAGACTCTAGATTGTGGAATGGAAAGCATAACGGAAGTAGCCTAGCTGCATGACGGAAGAATGATAAGAATAATGTATTGCAAAGACTAATCAGCTTAATAAATGATTAAACATGTGCATTTTGCTATATTGTGGTTTGCACTGGAGTAAAAGTTGATAGACATATGGGTTCTTAAAAGAATAACAGACATAATTGAGGTTGGTGGAATATGGTAGCACACAGGGTAAACAAGTAGGAGCTTTTAATGATGTTGAATTTACCTATAAAACTCTTATATGAACAGGTGTTATGAGATGGCGACACACACATGGCGGGAGTGACAACGACTGTACAGTCACATAAACAGACACAAGGCAAGCTAAACTAAATGATACTAACAATTACACACGTATTTAATAATTGTACAACCTAACCATCATGTAAAACCTATCTTTTAACTGAGCCGCGCTGGGGCCTCATGGGTAATTTGCCTCGGTCCAATGGGGCATTCCCCACTTACCCATGCGCCCCCGTGGCTGCGCTATTCATCTGTATTACGTTACGATAATGTACAATTATTTTAAATATGTCTGTAATTATGTGTGCCATTTAGTTTACCTTGCCTGTGTCTGTTTATGTGACTGAAAAGTTTTATTTTGTAGATTAATAAAAGAATAATCAAAAGGAGGCCGTGCCCTTAGGCTATAGGCATTTTACCAAGGCAACGGGACAACAAATCAAGACAAAACAATTCGTTTTTCAAATTAAAGCGACACTCGTGCATTTTTGTTCATTTACAAATTAAATAGTGTTAACTTTCTAACCTCTAAAGTTTGTCATTTTGATAAAGTCTGTGCCTTTGTAATGAGTTTTGACATCTACAAAACTGTTCTAAACAGGTATAGTGAGAATACATTTCACATTTTCTTCTTTTTATAGAATGACCAATGATAATTATTATCGTTTTTGAAGTATACGTGTCCTGAGGACTGTTGTAAGATGACTGGATATAATGTAATAAGAAATATAATTAGTGAACAGTATATGGACTATTCATGGGTTATTTATGGCTTTGTATGTAGACTTTATGGTCTCTTTGGATCAGGAACTTGTGAATGTTTGTCCTAGCCCAAACAGCTTGGTTTATGTGATGGAATTGCTTGAAAGATGTTGGAGGCTGTGATCTTGCTGAAGAGAGTTCATGTCTCTGGTGTGGTGTGCCCATGAGCTTTGGAGAAGTATCTTCTGTGTTGAGACATGGCTGCTTAGAGACATGGGCACGATTTTCAACACAGGTGGCTTTAAAAGTGTCATGAAAGGTGCCAATCATTGTGATTGTAAAAATATTCTTGTGACTCTTTAGCGCATGAGAATGGTCAGTGGTATTGGAAGCCAAACTCTAAAGATGTTGCTGGAGAAATATGCTGCCCTTGCCACCTGTAAATAACGTTACCAGAGTGAAGCACCTGTGTGGTTCTAGACAGCTCACATGGGTTGTGAAGCAGGCGACTCTGAAGGTCACACAGCAGGAATTTGAATTCTTTAAGACTCTAGATTGTGGAATGGAAAGCATAACGGAAGTAGCCTAGCTGCATGACGGAAGAATGATAAGAATAATGTATTGCAAAGACTAATCAGCTTAATAAATGATTAAACATGTGCATTTTGCTATATTGTGGTTTGCACTGGAGTAAAAGTTGGTAGACAAGTGCTTTCTTAAAAGGATGACATACATCATTGTGGTGTGTGGAATATTGCAGCACACATGCTCTATATGCAGGAGCCTTTGCTGATATTCTACTTATGGACTACTCATGGGTTATGTATGGCTTTGTATGTAGACTTTATGGTCTCTTTGGATCAGGAACTTGTGAATGTTTGTCCTAGCTCAAACAGCTTGGTTTATGTGATGGAATTGCTTGAAAGATGTTGGAGGCTGTGATCTTGCTGAAGAGAGTTCATGTCTCTGGTGTGGTGTGCCCATGAGCTTTGGAGAAGTATCTTCTGTGTTGAGACATGGCTGCTTAGAGACATGGGCACGATTTTCAACACAGGTGGCTTTAAAAGTGTCATGAAAGGTGCCAATCATTGTGATTGTAAAAATATGCTTGTGACTCTTTAGCGCATGAGAATGGTCAGTGGTATTGGAAGCCAAACTCTAAAGATGTTGCTGGAGAAATATGCTGCCCTTGCCACCTGTAAATAACGTTACCAGAGTGAAGCACCTGTGTGGTTCTAGACAGCTGACATGGGTTGTGAAGCAGGCGACTCTGAAGGTCACACAGCAGGAATTTGAATTCTTTAAGACTCTAGATTGTGGAATGGAAAGCATAACGGAAGTAGCCTAGCTGCATGACGGAAGAATGATAAGAATAATGTATTGCAAAGACTAATCAGCTTAATAAATGATTAAACATGTGCATTTTGCTATATTGTGGTTTGCACTGGAGTAAAAGTTGGTAGACAAGTGCTTTCTTAAAAGGATGACATACATCATTGTGGTGTGTGGAATATTGCAGCACACATGCTCTATATGCAGGAGCCTTTGCTGATATTCTACTTATGGACTACTCATGGGTTATGTATGGCTTTGTATGTAGACTTTATGGTCTCTTTGGATCAGGAACTTGTGAATGTTTGTCCTAGCTCAAACAGCTTGGTTTATGTGATGGAATTGCTTGAAAGATGTTGGAGGCTGTGATCTTGCTGAAGAGAGTTCATGTCTCTGGTGTGGTGTGCCCATGAGCTTTGGAGAAGTATCTTCTGTGTTGAGACATGGCTGCTTAGAGACATGGGCACGATTTTCAACACAGGTGGCTTTAAAAGTGTCATGAAAGGTGCCAATCATTGTGATTGTAAAAATATGCTTGTGACTCTTTAGCGCATGAGAATGGTCAGTGGTATTGGAAGCCAAACTCTAAAGATGTTGCTGGAGAAATATGCTGCCCTTGCCACCTGTAAATAACGTTACCAGAGTGAAGCACCTGTGTGGTTCTAGACAGCTCACATGGGTTGTGAAGCAGGCGACTCTGAAGGTCACACAGCAGGAATTTGAATTCTTTAAGACTCTAGATTGTGGAATGGAAAGCATAACGGAAGTAGCCTAGCTGCATGACGGAAGAATGATAAGAATAATGTATTGCAAAGACTAATCAGCTTAATAAATGATTAAACATGTGCATTTTGCTATATTGTGGTTTGCACTGGAGTAAAAGTTGGTAGACAAGTGCTTTCTTAAAAGGATGACATACATCATTGTGGTGTGTGGAATATTGCAGCACACATGCTCTATATGCAGGAGCCTTTGCTGATATTCTACTTATGGACTACTCATGGGTTATGTATGGCTTTGTATGTAGACTTTATGGTCTCTTTGGATCAGGAACTTGTGAATGTTTGTCCTAGCTCAAACAGCTTGGTTTATGTGATGGAATTGCTTGAAAGATGTTGGAGGCTGTGATCTTGCTGAAGAGAGTTCATGTCTCTGGTGTGGTGTGCCCATGAGCTTTGGAGAAGTATCTTCTGTGTTGAGACATGGCTGCTTAGAGACATGGGCACGATTTTCAACACAGGTGGCTTTAAAAGTGTCATGAAAGGTGCCAATCATTGTGATTGTAAAAATATGCTTGTGACTCTTTAGCGCATGAGAATGGTCAGTGGTATTGGAAGCCAAACTCTAAAGATGTTGCTGGAGAAATATGCTGCCCTTGCCACCTGTAAATAACGTTACCAGAGTGAAGCACCTGTGTGGTTCTAGACAGCTCACATGGGTTGTGAAGCAGGCGACTCTGAAGGTCACACAGCAGGAATTTGAATTCTTTAAGACTCTAGATTGTGGAATGGAAAGCATAACGGAAGTAGCCTAGCTGCATGACGGAAGAATGATAAGAATAATGTATTGCAAAGACTAATCAGCTTAATAAATGATTAAACATGTGCATTTTGCTATATTGTGGTTTGCACTGGAGTAAAAGTTGGTAGACAAGTGCTTTCTTAAAAGGATGACATACATCATTGTGGTGTGTGGAATATTGCAGCACACATGCTCTATATGCAGGAGCCTTTGCTGATATTCTACTTATGGACTACTCATGGGTTATGTATGGCTTTGTATGTAGACTTTATGGTCTCTTTGGATCAGGAACTTGTGAATGTTTGTCCTAGCTCAAACAGCTTGGTTTATGTGATGGAATTGCTTGAAAGATGTTGGAGGCTGTGATCTTGCTGAAGAGAGTTCATGTCTCTGGTGTGGTGTGCCCATGAGCTTTGGAGAAGTATCTTCTGTGTTGAGACATGGCTGCTTAGAGACATGGGCACGATTTTCAACACAGGTGGCTTTAAAAGTGTCATGAAAGGTGCCAATCATTGTGATTGTAAAAATATGCTTGTGACTCTTTAGCGCATGAGAATGGTCAGTGGTATTGGAAGCCAAACTCTAAAGATGTTGCTGGAGAAATATGCTGCCCTTGCCACCTGTAAATAACGTTACCAGAGTGAAGCACCTGTGTGGTTCTAGACAGCTCACATGGGTTGTGAAGCAGGCGACTCTGAAGGTCACACAGCAGGAATTTGAATTCTTTAAGACTCTAGATTGTGGAATGGAAAGCATAACGGAAGTAGCCTAGCTGCATGACGGAAGAATGATAAGAATAATGTATTGCAAAGACTAATCAGCTTAATAAATGATTAAACATGTGCATTTTGCTATATTGTGGTTTGCACTGGAGTAAAAGTTGATAGACATATGGGTTCTTAAAAGAATAACAGACATAATTGAGGTTGGTGGAATATGGTAGCACACAGGGTAAACAAGTAGGAGCTTTTAATGATGTTGAATTTACCTATAAAACTCTTATATGAACAGGTGTTATGAGATGGCGACACACACATGGCGGGAGTGACAACGACTGTACAGTCACATAAACAGACACAAGGCAAGCTAAACTAAATGATACTAACAATTACACACGTATTTAATAATTGTACAACCTAACCATCATGTAAAACCTATCTTTTAACTGAGCCGCGCTGGGGCCTCATGGGTAATTTGCCTCGGTCCAATGGGGCATTCCCCACTTACCCATGCGCCCCCGTGGCTGCGCTATTCATCTGTATTACGTTACGATAATGTACAATTATTTTAAATATGTCTGTAATTATGTGTGCCATTTAGTTTACCTTGCCTGTGTCTGTTTATGTGACTGAAAAGTTTTATTTTGTAGATTAATAAAAGAATAATCAAAAGGAGGCCGTGCCCTTAGGCTATAGGCATTTTACCAAGGCAACGGGACAACAAATCAAGACAAAACAATTCGTTTTTCAAATTAAAGCGACACTCGTGCATTTTTGTTCATTTACAAATTAAATAGTGTTAACTTTCTAACCTCTAAAGTTTGTCATTTTGATAAAGTCTGTGCCTTTGTAATGAGTTTTGACATCTACAAAACTGTTCTAAACAGGTATAGTGAGAATACATTTCACATTTTCTTCTTTTTATAGAATGACCAATGATAATTATTATCGTTTTTGAAGTATACGTGTCCTGAGGACTGTTGTAAGATGACTGGATATAATGTAATAAGAAATATAATTAGTGAACAGTATATGGACTATTCATGGGTTATTTATGGCTTTGTATGTAGACTTTATGGTCTCTTTGGATCAGGAACTTGTGAATGTTTGTCCTAGCCCAAACAGCTTGGTTTATGTGATGGAATTGCTTGAAAGATGTTGGAGGCTGTGATCTTGCTGAAGAGAGTTCATGTCTCTGGTGTGGTGTGCCCATGAGCTTTGGAGAAGTATCTTCTGTGTTGAGACATGGCTGCTTAGAGACATGGGCACGATTTTCAACACAGGTGGCTTTAAAAGTGTCATGAAAGGTGCCAATCATTGTGATTGTAAAAATATTCTTGTGACTCTTTAGCGCATGAGAATGGTCAGTGGTATTGGAAGCCAAACTCTAAAGATGTTGCTGGAGAAATATGCTGCCCTTGCCACCTGTAAATAACGTTACCAGAGTGAAGCACCTGTGTGGTTCTAGACAGCTCACATGGGTTGTGAAGCAGGCGACTCTGAAGGTCACACAGCAGGAATTTGAATTCTTTAAGACTCTAGATTGTGGAATGGAAAGCATAACGGAAGTAGCCTAGCTGCATGACGGAAGAATGATAAGAATAATGTATTGCAAAGACTAATCAGCTTAATAAATGATTAAACATGTGCATTTTGCTATATTGTGGTTTGCACTGGAGTAAAAGTTGGTAGACAAGTGCTTTCTTAAAAGGATGACATACATCATTGTGGTGTGTGGAATATTGCAGCACACATGCTCTATATGCAGGAGCCTTTGCTGATATTCTACTTATGGACTACTCATGGGTTATGTATGGCTTTGTATGTAGACTTTATGGTCTCTTTGGATCAGGAACTTGTGAATGTTTGTCCTAGCTCAAACAGCTTGGTTTATGTGATGGAATTGCTTGAAAGATGTTGGAGGCTGTGATCTTGCTGAAGAGAGTTCATGTCTCTGGTGTGGTGTGCCCATGAGCTTTGGAGAAGTATCTTCTGTGTTGAGACATGGCTGCTTAGAGACATGGGCACGATTTTCAACACAGGTGGCTTTAAAAGTGTCATGAAAGGTGCCAATCATTGTGATTGTAAAAATATGCTTGTGACTCTTTAGCGCATGAGAATGGTCAGTGGTATTGGAAGCCAAACTCTAAAGATGTTGCTGGAGAAATATGCTGCCCTTGCCACCTGTAAATAACGTTACCAGAGTGAAGCACCTGTGTGGTTCTAGACAGCTGACATGGGTTGTGAAGCAGGCGACTCTGAAGGTCACACAGCAGGAATTTGAATTCTTTAAGACTCTAGATTGTGGAATGGAAAGCATAACGGAAGTAGCCTAGCTGCATGACGGAAGAATGATAAGAATAATGTATTGCAAAGACTAATCAGCTTAATAAATGATTAAACATGTGCATTTTGCTATATTGTGGTTTGCACTGGAGTAAAAGTTGGTAGACAAGTGCTTTCTTAAAAGGATGACATACATCATTGTGGTGTGTGGAATATTGCAGCACACATGCTCTATATGCAGGAGCCTTTGCTGATATTCTACTTATGGACTACTCATGGGTTATGTATGGCTTTGTATGTAGACTTTATGGTCTCTTTGGATCAGGAACTTGTGAATGTTTGTCCTAGCTCAAACAGCTTGGTTTATGTGATGGAATTGCTTGAAAGATGTTGGAGGCTGTGATCTTGCTGAAGAGAGTTCATGTCTCTGGTGTGGTGTGCCCATGAGCTTTGGAGAAGTATCTTCTGTGTTGAGACATGGCTGCTTAGAGACATGGGCACGATTTTCAACACAGGTGGCTTTAAAAGTGTCATGAAAGGTGCCAATCATTGTGATTGTAAAAATATGCTTGTGACTCTTTAGCGCATGAGAATGGTCAGTGGTATTGGAAGCCAAACTCTAAAGATGTTGCTGGAGAAATATGCTGCCCTTGCCACCTGTAAATAACGTTACCAGAGTGAAGCACCTGTGTGGTTCTAGACAGCTCACATGGGTTGTGAAGCAGGCGACTCTGAAGGTCACACAGCAGGAATTTGAATTCTTTAAGACTCTAGATTGTGGAATGGAAAGCATAACGGAAGTAGCCTAGCTGCATGACGGAAGAATGATAAGAATAATGTATTGCAAAGACTAATCAGCTTAATAAATGATTAAACATGTGCATTTTGCTATATTGTGGTTTGCACTGGAGTAAAAGTTGGTAGACAAGTGCTTTCTTAAAAGGATGACATACATCATTGTGGTGTGTGGAATATTGCAGCACACATGCTCTATATGCAGGAGCCTTTGCTGATATTCTACTTATGGACTACTCATGGGTTATGTATGGCTTTGTATGTAGACTTTATGGTCTCTTTGGATCAGGAACTTGTGAATGTTTGTCCTAGCTCAAACAGCTTGGTTTATGTGATGGAATTGCTTGAAAGATGTTGGAGGCTGTGATCTTGCTGAAGAGAGTTCATGTCTCTGGTGTGGTGTGCCCATGAGCTTTGGAGAAGTATCTTCTGTGTTGAGACATGGCTGCTTAGAGACATGGGCACGATTTTCAACACAGGTGGCTTTAAAAGTGTCATGAAAGGTGCCAATCATTGTGATTGTAAAAATATGCTTGTGACTCTTTAGCGCATGAGAATGGTCAGTGGTATTGGAAGCCAAACTCTAAAGATGTTGCTGGAGAAATATGCTGCCCTTGCCACCTGTAAATAACGTTACCAGAGTGAAGCACCTGTGTGGTTCTAGACAGCTCACATGGGTTGTGAAGCAGGCGACTCTGAAGGTCACACAGCAGGAATTTGAATTCTTTAAGACTCTAGATTGTGGAATGGAAAGCATAACGGAAGTAGCCTAGCTGCATGACGGAAGAATGATAAGAATAATGTATTGCAAAGACTAATCAGCTTAATAAATGATTAAACATGTGCATTTTGCTATATTGTGGTTTGCACTGGAGTAAAAGTTGGTAGACAAGTGCTTTCTTAAAAGGATGACATACATCATTGTGGTGTGTGGAATATTGCAGCACACATGCTCTATATGCAGGAGCCTTTGCTGATATTCTACTTATGGACTACTCATGGGTTATGTATGGCTTTGTATGTAGACTTTATGGTCTCTTTGGATCAGGAACTTGTGAATGTTTGTCCTAGCTCAAACAGCTTGGTTTATGTGATGGAATTGCTTGAAAGATGTTGGAGGCTGTGATCTTGCTGAAGAGAGTTCATGTCTCTGGTGTGGTGTGCCCATGAGCTTTGGAGAAGTATCTTCTGTGTTGAGACATGGCTGCTTAGAGACATGGGCACGATTTTCAACACAGGTGGCTTTAAAAGTGTCATGAAAGGTGCCAATCATTGTGATTGTAAAAATATGCTTGTGACTCTTTAGCGCATGAGAATGGTCAGTGGTATTGGAAGCCAAACTCTAAAGATGTTGCTGGAGAAATATGCTGCCCTTGCCACCTGTAAATAACGTTACCAGAGTGAAGCACCTGTGTGGTTCTAGACAGCTCACATGGGTTGTGAAGCAGGCGACTCTGAAGGTCACACAGCAGGAATTTGAATTCTTTAAGACTCTAGATTGTGGAATGGAAAGCATAACGGAAGTAGCCTAGCTGCATGACGGAAGAATGATAAGAATAATGTATTGCAAAGACTAATCAGCTTAATAAATGATTAAACATGTGCATTTTGCTATATTGTGGTTTGCACTGGAGTAAAAGTTGGTAGACAAGTGCTTTCTTAAAAGGATGACATACATCATTGTGGTGTGTGGAATATTGCAGCACACATGCTCTATATGCAGGAGCCTTTGCTGATATTCTACTTATGGACTACTCATGGGTTATGTATGGCTTTGTATGTAGACTTTATGGTCTCTTTGGATCAGGAACTTGTGAATGTTTGTCCTAGCTCAAACAGCTTGGTTTATGTGATGGAATTGCTTGAAAGATGTTGGAGGCTGTGATCTTGCTGAAGAGAGTTCATGTCTCTGGTGTGGTGTGCCCATGAGCTTTGGAGAAGTATCTTCTGTGTTGAGACATGGCTGCTTAGAGACATGGGCACGATTTTCAACACAGGTGGCTTTAAAAGTGTCATGAAAGGTGCCAATCATTGTGATTGTAAAAATATGCTTGTGACTCTTTAGCGCATGAGAATGGTCAGTGGTATTGGAAGCCAAACTCTAAAGATGTTGCTGGAGAAATATGCTGCCCTTGCCACCTGTAAATAACGTTACCAGAGTGAAGCACCTGTGTGGTTCTAGACAGCTCACATGGGTTGTGAAGCAGGCGACTCTGAAGGTCACACAGCAGGAATTTGAATTCTTTAAGACTCTAGATTGTGGAATGGAAAGCATAACGGAAGTAGCCTAGCTGCATGACGGAAGAATGATAAGAATAATGTATTGCAAAGACTAATCAGCTTAATAAATGATTAAACATGTGCATTTTGCTATATTGTGGTTTGCACTGGAGTAAAAGTTGGTAGACAAGTGCTTTCTTAAAAGGATGACATACATCATTGTGGTGTGTGGAATATTGCAGCACACATGCTCTATATGCAGGAGCCTTTGCTGATATTCTACTTATGGACTACTCATGGGTTATGTATGGCTTTGTATGTAGACTTTATGGTCTCTTTGGATCAGGAACTTGTGAATGTTTGTCCTAGCTCAAACAGCTTGGTTTATGTGATGGAATTGCTTGAAAGATGTTGGAGGCTGTGATCTTGCTGAAGAGAGTTCATGTCTCTGGTGTGGTGTGCCCATGAGCTTTGGAGAAGTATCTTCTGTGTTGAGACATGGCTGCTTAGAGACATGGGCACGATTTTCAACACAGGTGGCTTTAAAAGTGTCATGAAAGGTGCCAATCATTGTGATTGTAAAAATATGCTTGTGACTCTTTAGCGCATGAGAATGGTCAGTGGTATTGGAAGCCAAACTCTAAAGATGTTGCTGGAGAAATATGCTGCCCTTGCCACCTGTAAATAACGTTACCAGAGTGAAGCACCTGTGTGGTTCTAGACAGCTCACATGGGTTGTGAAGCAGGCGACTCTGAAGGTCACACAGCAGGAATTTGAATTCTTTAAGACTCTAGATTGTGGAATGGAAAGCATAACGGAAGTAGCCTAGCTGCATGACGGAAGAATGATAAGAATAATGTATTGCAAAGACTAATCAGCTTAATAAATGATTAAACATGTGCATTTTGCTATATTGTGGTTTGCACTGGAGTAAAAGTTGGTAGACAAGTGCTTTCTTAAAAGGATGACATACATCATTGTGGTGTGTGGAATATTGCAGCACACATGCTCTATATGCAGGAGCCTTTGCTGATATTCTACTTATGGACTACTCATGGGTTATGTATGGCTTTGTATGTAGACTTTATGGTCTCTTTGGATCAGGAACTTGTGAATGTTTGTCCTAGCTCAAACAGCTTGGTTTATGTGATGGAATTGCTTGAAAGATGTTGGAGGCTGTGATCTTGCTGAAGAGAGTTCATGTCTCTGGTGTGGTGTGCCCATGAGCTTTGGAGAAGTATCTTCTGTGTTGAGACATGGCTGCTTAGAGACATGGGCACGATTTTCAACACAGGTGGCTTTAAAAGTGTCATGAAAGGTGCCAATCATTGTGATTGTAAAAATATGCTTGTGACTCTTTAGCGCATGAGAATGGTCAGTGGTATTGGAAGCCAAACTCTAAAGATGTTGCTGGAGAAATATGCTGCCCTTGCCACCTGTAAATAACGTTACCAGAGTGAAGCACCTGTGTGGTTCTAGACAGCTCACATGGGTTGTGAAGCAGGCGACTCTGAAGGTCACACAGCAGGAATTTGAATTCTTTAAGACTCTAGATTGTGGAATGGAAAGCATAACGGAAGTAGCCTAGCTGCATGACGGAAGAATGATAAGAATAATGTATTGCAAAGACTAATCAGCTTAATAAATGATTAAACATGTGCATTTTGCTATATTGTGGTTTGCACTGGAGTAAAAGTTGGTAGACAAGTGCTTTCTTAAAAGGATGACATACATCATTGTGGTGTGTGGAATATTGCAGCACACATGCTCTATATGCAGGAGCCTTTGCTGATATTCTACTTATGGACTACTCATGGGTTATGTATGGCTTTGTATGTAGACTTTATGGTCTCTTTGGATCAGGAACTTGTGAATGTTTGTCCTAGCTCAAACAGCTTGGTTTATGTGATGGAATTGCTTGAAAGATGTTGGAGGCTGTGATCTTGCTGAAGAGAGTTCATGTCTCTGGTGTGGTGTGCCCATGAGCTTTGGAGAAGTATCTTCTGTGTTGAGACATGGCTGCTTAGAGACATGGGCACGATTTTCAACACAGGTGGCTTTAAAAGTGTCATGAAAGGTGCCAATCATTGTGATTGTAAAAATATGCTTGTGACTCTTTAGCGCATGAGAATGGTCAGTGGTATTGGAAGCCAAACTCTAAAGATGTTGCTGGAGAAATATGCTGCCCTTGCCACCTGTAAATAACGTTACCAGAGTGAAGCACCTGTGTGGTTCTAGACAGCTCACATGGGTTGTGAAGCAGGCGACTCTGAAGGTCACACAGCAGGAATTTGAATTCTTTAAGACTCTAGATTGTGGAATGGAAAGCATAACGGAAGTAGCCTAGCTGCATGACGGAAGAATGATAAGAATAATGTATTGCAAAGACTAATCAGCTTAATAAATGATTAAACATGTGCATTTTGCTATATTGTGGTTTGCACTGGAGTAAAAGTTGGTAGACAAGTGCTTTCTTAAAAGGATGACATACATCATTGTGGTGTGTGGAATATTGCAGCACACATGCTCTATATGCAGGAGCCTTTGCTGATATTCTACTTATGGACTACTCATGGGTTATGTATGGCTTTGTATGTAGACTTTATGGTCTCTTTGGATCAGGAACTTGTGAATGTTTGTCCTAGCTCAAACAGCTTGGTTTATGTGATGGAATTGCTTGAAAGATGTTGGAGGCTGTGATCTTGCTGAAGAGAGTTCATGTCTCTGGTGTGGTGTGCCCATGAGCTTTGGAGAAGTATCTTCTGTGTTGAGACATGGCTGCTTAGAGACATGGGCACGATTTTCAACACAGGTGGCTTTAAAAGTGTCATGAAAGGTGCCAATCATTGTGATTGTAAAAATATGCTTGTGACTCTTTAGCGCATGAGAATGGTCAGTGGTATTGGAAGCCAAACTCTAAAGATGTTGCTGGAGAAATATGCTGCCCTTGCCACCTGTAAATAATGTTATCAGAGTGAAGCACCTGTGTGGTTCTAGACAGCTCACATGGGTTGTGAAGCAGGCGACTCTGAAGGTCACACAGCAGGAATTTGAATTCTTTAAGACTCTAGATTGTGGAATGGAAAGCATAACGGAAGTAGCCTAGCTGCATGACGGAAGAATGATAAGAATAATGTATTGCAAAGACTAATCAGCTTAATAAATGATTAAACATGTGCATTTTGCTATATTGTGGTTTGCACTGGAGTAAAAGTTGGTAGACAAGTGCTTTCTTAAAAGGATGACATACATCATTGTGGTGTGTGGAATATTGCAGCACACATGCTCTATATGCAGGAGCCTTTGCTGATATTCTACTTATGGACTACTCATGGGTTATGTATGGCTTTGTATGTAGACTTTATGGTCTCTTTGGATCAGGAACTTGTGAATGTTTGTCCTAGCTCAAACAGCTTGGTTTATGTGATGGAATTGCTTGAAAGATGTTGGAGGCTGTGATCTTGCTGAAGAGAGTTCATGTCTCTGGTGTGGTGTGCCCATGAGCTTTGGAGAAGTATCTTCTGTGTTGAGACATGGCTGCTTAGAGACATGGGCACGATTTTCAACACAGGTGGCTTTAAAAGTGTCATGAAAGGTGCCAATCATTGTGATTGTAAAAATATGCTTGTGACTCTTTAGCGCATGAGAATGGTCAGTGGTATTGGAAGCCAAACTCTAAAGATGTTGCTGGAGAAATATGCTGCCCTTGCCACCTGTAAATAACGTTATCAGAGTGAAGCACCTGTGTGGTTCTAGACAGCTCACATGGGTTGTGAAGCAGGCGACTCTGAAGGTCACACAGCAGGAATTTGAATTCTTTAAGACTCTAGATTGTGGAATGGAAAGCATAACGGAAGTAGCCTAGCTGCATGACGGAAGAATGATAAGAATAATGTATTGCAAAGACTAATCAGCTTAATAAATGATTAAACATGTGCATTTTGCTATATTGTGGTTTGCACTGGAGTAAAAGTTGATAGACATATGGGTTCTTAAAAGAATAACAGACATAATTGAGGTTGGTGGAATATGGTAGCACACAAGGTAAACAAGTAGGAGCTTTTAATGATGTTGAATTTACCTATAAAACTCTTATATGAACAGGTGTTATGAGATGGCGACACACACATGGCGGGAGTGACAACGACTGTACAGTCACATAAACAGACACAAGGCAAGCTACACTAAATGATACTAACAATTACACACGTATTTAATAATTGTACAACCTAACCATCATAAACCTATCTTTTAACTGAGCCGCGCTGGGGCCTCATGGGTAATTTGCCTCGGTCCAATGGGGCATTCCCCACTTACCCATGCGCCCCCGTGGCTGCGCTATTCATCTGTATTACGTTACGATAATGTACAATTATTTTAAATATGTCTGTAATTATGTGTGCCATTTAGTTTACCTTGCCCTGTGTCTGTTTATGTTACTGAAATGTTTTATTTTGTAGATTATTAAAAGAATAATCAAAAGGAGGCTGTGCCCTTAGGCTATAGGCATTTTACCAAGGCAACGGGACAACAAATCAAGTCAAAACAATTAGTTTTTCAAATTAAAGCGACACTCGTGCGTTTTTGTAAATCTACAAATTAAAAGGGAGACGGACTTGATTGTAGTAACTGGAAAACAGCTGCACACACGGTCGATATGTGAAAACTCCGCCTTTTATTTAAATTACACATAAAAGATATATAAGAACACGTCTAATGACATGGCGACACAAACATGGCGGGAGTGACAACGACTGTACAGTCACATAAACAGACACAAGGCAAGCTAAACTAAATGATACTAACAATTACACACGTATTTAATAATTGTACAACCTAACCATCATAAACCTATCTTTTAACTGAGCCGCGCTGGGGCCTCATGGGTAATTTGCCTCGGTCCAATGGGGCATTCCCCACTTACCCATGCGCCCCCGTGGCTGCGCTATTCGTCTGTATTACGTTACGATAATGTACAATTATTTTAAATATGTCTGTAATTATGTGTGCCATTTAGTTTACCTTGCCCTGTGTCTGTTTATGTTACTGAAATGTTTTATTTTGTAGATTATTAAAAGAATAATCAAAAGGAGGCTGTGCCCTTAGGCTATAGGCATTTTACCAAGGCAACGGGACAACAAATCAAGTCAAAACAATTAGTTTTTCAAATTAAAGCGACACTCGTGCGTTTTTGTAAATCTACAAATTAAAAGGGAGTCGGACTTGATTGTAGTCACTGGAAAACAGCTGCACACACGGTCGATATGTGAAAACTCCGCCTTTTATTTAAATTACACATAAAAGATATATAAGAACACGTCTAATGACATGGCGACACAAACATGGCGGGAGTGACAACGACTGTACAGTCACATAAACAGACACAAGGCAAGCTAAACTAAATGATACTAACAATTACACACGTATTTAATAATTGTACAACCTAACCATCATGTAAAACCTATCTTTTAACTGAGGCGCGCTGGGGCCTCTTGGGTAATTTGCCTCGGTCCAATGGGGCATTCCCCACTTACCCATGCGCCCCCGTGGCTGCGCTATTCATCTGTATTACGTTACGATAATGTACAATTATTTTAAATATGTCTGTAATTATGTGTGCCATTTAGTTTACCTTGCCTGTGTCTGTTTATGTGACTGAAAAGTTTTATTTTGTAGATTAATAAAAGAATAATCAAAAGGAGGCCGTGCCCTTAGGCTATAGGCATTTTACCAAGGCAACGGGACAACAAATCAAGACAAAACAATTCGTTTTTCAAATTAAAGCGACACTCGTGCATTTTTGTTCATTTACAAATTAAATAGTGTTAACTTTCTAACCTCTAAAGTTTGTCATTTTGATAAAGTCTGTGCCTTTGTAATGAGTTTTGACATCTACAAAACTGTTCTAAACAGGTATAGTGAGAATACATTTCACATTTTCTTCTTTTTATAGAATGACCAATGATAATTATTATCGTTTTTGAAGTATACGTGTCCTGAGGACTGTTGTAAGATGACTGGATATAATGTAATAAGAAATATAATTAGTGAACAGTATATGGACTATTCATGGGTTATTTATGGCTTTGTATGTAGACTTTATGGTCTCTTTGGATCAGGAACTTGTGAATGTTTGTCCTAGCCCAAACAGCTTGGTTTATGTGATGGAATTGCTTGAAAGATGTTGGAGGCTGTGATCTTGCTGAAGAGAGTTCATGTCTCTGGTGTGGTGTGCCCATGAGCTTTGGAGAAGTATCTTCTGTGTTGAGACATGGCTGCTTAGAGACATGGGCACGATTTTCAACACAGGTGGCTTTAAAAGTGTCATGAAAGGTGCCAATCATTGTGATTGTAAAAATATGCTTGTGACTCTTTAGCGCATGAGAATGGTCAGTGGTATTGGAAGCCAAACTCTAAAGATGTTGCTGGAGAAATATGCTGCCCTTGCCACCTGTAAATAATGTTATCAGAGTGAAGCACCTGTGTGGTTCTAGACAGCTCACATGGGTTGTGAAGCAGGCGACTCTGAAGGTCACACAGCAGGAATTTGAATTCTTTAAGACTCTAGATTGTGGAATGGAAAGCATAACGGAAGTAGCCTAGCTGCATGACGGAAGAATGATAAGAATAATGTATTGCAAAGACTAATCAGCTTAATAAATGATTAAACATGTGCATTTTGCTATATTGTGGTTTGCACTGGAGTAAAAGTTGGTAGACAAGTGCTTTCTTAAAAGGATGACATACATCATTGTGGTGTGTGGAATATTGCAGCACACATGCTCTATATGCAGGAGCCTTTGCTGATATTCTACTTATGGACTACTCATGGGTTATGTATGGCTTTGTATGTAGACTTTATGGTCTCTTTGGATCAGGAACTTGTGAATGTTTGTCCTAGCTCAAACAGCTTGGTTTATGTGATGGAATTGCTTGAAAGATGTTGGAGGCTGTGATCTTGCTGAAGAGAGTTCATGTCTCTGGTGTGGTGTGCCCATGAGCTTTGGAGAAGTATCTTCTGTGTTGAGACATGGCTGCTTAGAGACATGGGCACGATTTTCAACACAGGTGGCTTTAAAAGTGTCATGAAAGGTGCCAATCATTGTGATTGTAAAAATATGCTTGTGACTCTTTAGCGCATGAGAATGGTCAGTGGTATTGGAAGCCAAACTCTAAAGATGTTGCTGGAGAAATATGCTGCCCTTGCCACCTGTAAATAACGTTACCAGAGTGAAGCACCTGTGTGGTTCTAGACAGCTCACATGGGTTGTGAAGCAGGCGACTCTGAAGGTCACACAGCAGGAATTTGAATTCTTTAAGACTCTAGATTGTGGAATGGAAAGCATAACGGAAGTAGCCTAGCTGCATGACGGAAGAATGATAAGAATAATGTATTGCAAAGACTAATCAGCTTAATAAATGATTAAACATGTGCATTTTGCTATATTGTGGTTTGCACTGGAGTAAAAGTTGATAGACATATGGGTTCTTAAAAGAATAACAGACATAATTGAGGTTGGTGGAATATGGTAGCACACAGGGTAAACAAGTAGGAGCTTTTAATGATGTTGAATTTACCTATAAAACTCTTATATGAACAGGTGTTATGAGATGGCGACACACACATGGCGGGAGTGACAACGACTGTACAGTCACATAAACAGACACAAGGCAAGCTAAACTAAATGATACTAACAATTACACACGTATTTAATAATTGTACAACCTAACCATCATAAACCTATCTTTTAACTGAGCCGCGCTGGGGCCTCATGGGTAATTTGCCTCGGTCCAATGGGGCATTCCCCACTTACCCATGCGCCCCCGTGGCTGCGCTATTCGTCTGTATTACGTTACGATAATGTACAATTATTTTAAATATGTCTGTAATTATGTGTGCCATTTAGTTTACCTTGCCCTGTGTCTGTTTATGTTACTGAAATGTTTTATTTTGTAGATTATTAAAAGAATAATCAAAAGGAGGCCGTGCCCTTAGGCTATAGGCATTTTACCAAGGCAACGGGACAACAAATCAAGTCAAAACAATTAGTTTTTCAAATTAAAGCGACACTCGTGCGTTTTTGTAAATCTACAAATTAAAAGGGAGTCGGACTTGATTGTAGTCACTGGAAAACAGCTGCACACACGGTCGATATGGGAAAACTCCGCCTTTTATTTAAATTACACATAAAAGATATATAAGAACACGTCTAATGACATGGCGACACAAACATGGCGGGAGTGACAACGACTGTACAGTCACATAAACAGACACAAGGCAAGCTAAACTAAATGATACTAACAATTACACACGTATTTAATAATTGTACAACCTAACCATCATGTAAAACCTATCTTTTAACTGAGGCGCGCTGGGGCCTCTTGGGTAATTTGCCTCGGTCCAATGGGGCATTCCCCACTTACCCATGCGCCCCCGTGGCTGCGCTATTCATCTGTATTACGTTACGATAATGTACAATTATTTTAAATATGTCTGTAATTATGTGTGCCATTTAGTTTACCTTGCCTGTGTCTGTTTATGTGACTGAAAAGTTTTATTTTGTAGATTAATAAAAGAATAATCAAAAGGAGGCCGTGCCCTTAGGCTATAGGCATTTTACCAAGGCAACGGGACAACAAATCAAGACAAAACAATTCGTTTTTCAAATTAAAGCGACACTCGTGCATTTTTGTTCATTTACAAATTAAATAGTGTTAACTTTCTAACCTCTAAAGTTTGTCATTTTGATAAAGTCTGTGCCTTTGTAATGAGTTTTGACATCTACAAAACTGTTCTAAACAGGTATAGTGAGAATACATTTCACATTTTCTTCTTTTTATAGAATGACCAATGATAATTATTATCGTTTTTGAAGTATACGTGTCCTGAGGACTGTTGTAAGATGACTGGATATAATGTAATAAGAAATATAATTAGTGAACAGTATATGGACTATTCATGGGTTATTTATGGCTTTGTATGTAGACTTTATGGTCTCTTTGGATCAGGAACTTGTGAATGTTTGTCCTAGCCCAAACAGCTTGGTTTATGTGATGGAATTGCTTGAAAGATGTTGGAGGCTGTGATCTTGCTGAAGAGAGTTCATGTCTCTGGTGTGGTGTGCCCATGAGCTTTGGAGAAGTATCTTCTGTGTTGAGACATGGCTGCTTAGAGACATGGGCACGATTTTCAACACAGGTGGCTTTAAAAGTGTCATGAAAGGTGCCAATCATTGTGATTGTAAAAATATGCTTGTGACTCTTTAGCGCATGAGAATGGTCAGTGGTATTGGAAGCCAAACTCTAAAGATGTTGCTGGAGAAATATGCTGCCCTTGCCACCTGTAAATAATGTTATCAGAGTGAAGCACCTGTGTGGTTCTAGACAGCTCACATGGGTTGTGAAGCAGGCGACTCAGAAGGTCACACAGCAGGAATTTGAATTCTTTAAGACTCTAGATTGTGGAATGGAAAGCATAACGGAAGTAGCCTAGCTGCATGACGGAAGAATGATAAGAATAATGTATTGCAAAGACTAATCAGCTTAATAAATGATTAAACATGTGCATTTTGCTATATTGTGGTTTGCACTGGAGTAAAAGTTGGTAGACAAGTGCTTTCTTAAAAGGATGACATACATCATTGTGGTGTGTGGAATATTGCAGCACACATGCTCTATATGCAGGAGCCTTTGCTGATATTCTACTTATGGACTACTCATGGGTTATGTATGGCTTTGTATGTAGACTTTATGGTCTCTTTGGATCAGGAACTTGTGAATGTTTGTCCTAGCTCAAACAGCTTGGTTTATGTGATGGAATTGCTTGAAAGATGTTGGAGGCTGTGATCTTGCTGAAGAGAGTTCATGTCTCTGGTGTGGTGTGCCCATGAGCTTTGGAGAAGTATCTTCTGTGTTGAGACATGGCTGCTTAGAGACATGGGCACGATTTTCAACACAGGTGGCTTTAAAAGTGTCATGAAAGGTGCCAATCATTGTGATTGTAAAAATATGCTTGTGACTCTTTAGCGCATGAGAATGGTCAGTGGTATTGGAAGCCAAACTCTAAAGATGTTGCTGGAGAAATATGCTGCCCTTGCCACCTGTAAATAACGTTACCAGAGTGAAGCACCTGTGTGGTTCTAGACAGCTCACATGGGTTGTGAAGCAGGCGACTCTGAAGGTCACACAGCAGGAATTTGAATTCTTTAAGACTCTAGATTGTGGAATGGAAAGCATAACGGAAGTAGCCTAGCTGCATGACGGAAGAATGATAAGAATAATGTATTGCAAAGACTAATCAGCTTAATAAATGATTAAACATGTGCATTTTGCTATATTGTGGTTTGCACTGGAGTAAAAGTTGGTAGACAAGTGCTTTCTTAAAAGGATGACATACATCATTGTGGTGTGTGGAATATTGCAGCACACATGCTCTATATGCAGGAGCCTTTGCTGATATTCTACTTATGGACTACTCATGGGTTATGTATGGCTTTGTATGTAGACTTTATGGTCTCTTTGGATCAGGAACTTGTGAATGTTTGTCCTAGCTCAAACAGCTTGGTTTATGTGATGGAATTGCTTGAAAGATGTTGGAGGCTGTGATCTTGCTGAAGAGAGTTCATGTCTCTGGTGTGGTGTGCCCATGAGCTTTGGAGAAGTATCTTCTGTGTTGAGACATGGCTGCTTAGAGACATGGGCACGATTTTCAACACAGGTGGCTTTAAAAGTGTCATGAAAGGTGCCAATCATTGTGATTGTAAAAATATTCTTGTGACTCTTTAGCGCATGAGAATGGTCAGTGGTATTGGAAGCCAAACTCTAAAGATGTTGCTGGAGAAATATGCTGCCCTTGCCACCTGTAAATAACGTTACCAGAGTGAAGCACCTGTGTGGTTCTAGACAGCTCACATGGGTTGTGAAGCAGGCGACTCTGAAGGTCACACAGCAGGAATTTGAATTCTTTAAGACTCTAGATTGTGGAATGGAAAGCATAACGGAAGTAGCCTAGCTGCATGACGGAAGAATGATAAGAATAATGTATTGCAAAGACTAATCAGCTTAATAAATGATTAAACATGTGCATTTTGCTATATTGTGGTTTGCACTGGAGTAAAAGTTGGTAGACAAGTGCTTTCTTAAAAGGATGACATACATCATTGTGGTGTGTGGAATATTGCAGCACACATGCTCTATATGCAGGAGCCTTTGCTGATATTCTACTTATGGACTACTCATGGGTTATGTATGGCTTTGTATGTAGACTTTATGGTCTCTTTGGATCAGGAACTTGTGAATGTTTGTCCTAGCTCAAACAGCTTGGTTTATGTGATGGAATTGCTTGAAAGATGTTGGAGGCTGTGATCTTGCTGAAGAGAGTTCATGTCTCTGGTGTGGTGTGCCCATGAGCTTTGGAGAAGTATCTTCTGTGTTGAGACATGGCTGCTTAGAGACATGGGCACGATTTTCAACACAGGTGGCTTTAAAAGTGTCATGAAAGGTGCCAATCATTGTGATTGTAAAAATATTCTTGTGACTCTTTAGCGCATGAGAATGGTCAGTGGTATTGGAAGCCAAACTCTAAAGATGTTGCTGGAGAAATATGCTGCCCTTGCCACCTGTAAATAATGTTATCAGAGTGAAGCACCTGTGTGGTTCTAGACAGCTCACATGGGTTGTGAAGCAGGCGACTCTGAAGGTCACACAGCAGGAATTTGAATTCTTTAAGACTCTAGATTGTGGAATGGAAAGCATAACGGAAGTAGCCTAGCTGCATGACGGAAGAATGATAAGAATAATGTATTGCAAAGACTAATCAGCTTAATAAATGATTAAACATGTGCATTTTGCTATATTGTGGTTTGCACTGGAGTAAAAGTTGATAGACATATGGGTTCTTAAAAGAATAACAGACATAATTGAGGTTGGTGGAATATGGTAGCACACAGGGTAAACAAGTAGGAGCTTTTAATGATGTTGAATTTACCCATAAAACTCTTATATGAACAGGTGTTATGAGATGGCGACACACACATGGCGGGAGTGACAACGACTGTACAGTCACATAAACAGACACAAGGCAAGCTAAACTAAATGATACTAACAATTACACACGTATTTAATAATTGTACAACCTAACCATCATAAACCTATCTTTTAACTGAGCCTCGCTGGGGCCTCATGGGTAATTTGCCTCGGTCCAATGGGGCATTCCCCACTTACCCATGCGCCCCCGTGGCTGCGCTATTCATCTGTATTACGTTACGATAATGTACAATTATTTTAAATATGTCTGTAATTATGTGTGCCATTTAGTTTACCTTGCCCTGTGTCTGTTTATGTTACTGAAATGTTTTATTTTGTAGATTATTAAAAGAATAATCAAAAGGAGGCTGTGCCCTTAGGCTATAGGCATTTTACCAAGGCAACGGGACAACAAATCAAGTCAAAACAATTAGTTTTTCAAATTAAAGCGACACTCGTGCGTTTTTGTAAATCTACAAATTAAAAGGGAGACGGACTTGATTGTAGTCACTGGAAAACAGCTGCACACACGGTCGATATGTGAAAACTCCGCCTTTTACTTAAATTACACATAAAAGATATATAAGAACACGTCTAATGACATGGCGACACAAACATGACGGGAGTGACAACGACTGTACAGTCACATAAACAGACACAAGGCAAGCTAAACTAAATGATACTAACAATTACACACGTATTTAATAATTGTACAACCTAACCATCATAAACCTATCTTTTAACTGAGCCGCGCTGGGGCCTCATGGGTAATTTGCCTCGGTCCAATGGGGCATTCCCCACTTACCCATGCGCCCCCGTGGCTGCGCTATTCGTCTGTATTACGTTACGATAATGTACAATTATTTTAAATATGTCTGTAATTATGTGTGCCATTTAGTTTACCTTGCCCTGTGTCTGTTTATGTTACTGAAATGTTTTATTTTGTAGATTATTAAAAGAATAATCAAAAGGAGGCCGTGCCCTTAGGCTATAGGCATTTTACCAAGGCAACGGGACAACAAATCAAGTCAAAACAATTAGTTTTTCAAATTAAAGCGACACTCGTGCGTTTTTGTAAATCTACAAATTAAAAGGGAGACGGACTTGATTGTAGTCACTGGAAAACAGCTGCACACACGGTCGATATGTGAAAACTCCGCCTTTTATTTAAATTACACATAAAAGATATATAAGAACTCGTCTAATGACATGGCGACACAAACATGGCGGGAGTGACAACGACTGTACAGTCACATAAACAGACACAAGGCAAGCTAAACTAAATGATACTAACAATTACACACGTATTTAATAATTGTACAACCTAACCATCATGTAAAACCTATCTTTTAACTGAGGCGCGCTGGGGCCTCTTGGGTAATTTGCCTCGGTCCAATGGGGCATTCCCCACTTACCCATGCGCCCCCGTGGCTGCGCTATTCATCTGTATTACGTTACGATAATGTACAATTATTTTAAATATGTCTGTAATTATGTGTGCCATTTAGTTTACCTTGCCTGTGTCTGTTTATGTGACTGAAAAGTTTTATTTTGTAGATTAATAAAAGAATAATCAAAAGGAGGCCGTGCCCTTAGGCTATAGGCATTTTACCAAGGCAACGGGACAACAAATCAAGACAAAACAATTCGTTTTTCAAATTAAAGCGACACTCGTGCATTTTTGTTCATTTACAAATTAAATAGTGCTAACTTTCTAACCTCTAAAGTTTGTCATTTTGATAAAGTCTGTGCCTTTGTAATGAGTTTTGACATCTACAAAACTGTTCTAAACAGGTATAGTGAGAATACATTTCACATTTTCTTCTTTTTATAGAATGACCAATGATAATTATTATCGTTTTTGAAGTATACGTGTCCTGAGGACTGTTGTAAGATGACTGGATATAATGTAATAAGAAATATAATTAGTGAACAGTATATGGACTATTCATGGGTTATTTATGGCTTTGTATGTAGACTTTATGGTCTCTTTGGATCAGGAACTTGTGAATGTTTGTCCTAGCCCAAACAGCTTGGTTTATGTGATGGAATTGCTTGAAAGATGTTGGAGGCTGTGATCTTGCTGAAGAGAGTTCATGTCTCTGGTGTGGTGTGCCCATGAGCTTTGGAGAAGTATCTTCTGTGTTGAGACATGGCTGCTTAGAGACATGGGCACGATTTTCAACACAGGTGGCTTTAAAAGTGTCATGAAAGGTGCCAATCATTGTGATTGTAAAAATATTCTTGTGACTCTTTAGCGCATGAGAATGGTCAGTGGTATTGGAAGCCAAACTCTAAAGATGTTGCTGGAGAAATATGCTGCCCTTGCCACCTGTAAATAACGTTACCAGAGTGAAGCACCTGTGTGGTTCTAGACAGCTCACATGGGTTGTGAAGCAGGCGACTCTGAAGGTCACACAGCAGGAATTTGAATTCTTTAAGACTCTAGATTGTGGAATGGAAAGCATAACGGAAGTAGCCTAGCTGCATGACGGAAGAATGATAAGAATAATGTATTGCAAAGACTAATCAGCTTAATAAATGATTAAACATGTGCATTTTGCTATATTGTGGTTTGCACTGGAGTAAAAGTTGGTAGACAAGTGCTTTCTTAAAAGGATGACATACATCATTGTGGTGTGTGGAATATTGCAGCACACATGCTCTATATGCAGGAGCCTTTGCTGATATTCTACTTATGGACTACTCATGGGTTATGTATGGCTTTGTATGTAGACTTTATGGTCTCTTTGGATCAGGAACTTGTGAATGTTTGTCCTAGCTCAAACAGCTTGGTTTATGTGATGGAATTGCTTGAAAGATGTTGGAGGCTGTGATCTTGCTGAAGAGAGTTCATGTCTCTGGTGTGGTGTGCCCATGAGCTTTGGAGAAGTATCTTCTGTGTTGAGACATGGCTGCTTAGAGACATGGGCACGATTTTCAACACAGGTGGCTTTAAAAGTGTCATGAAAGGTGCCAATCATTGTGATTGTAAAAATATGCTTGTGACTCTTTAGCGCATGAGAATGGTCAGTGGTATTGGAAGCCAAACTCTAAAGATGTTGCTGGAGAAATATGCTGCCCTTGCCACCTGTAAATAATGTTATCAGAGTGAAGCACCTGTGTGGTTCTAGACAGCTCACATGGGTTGTGAAGCAGGCGACTCTGAAGGTCACACAGCAGGAATTTGAATTCTTTAAGACTCTAGATTGTGGAATGGAAAGCATAACGGAAGTAGCCTAGCTGCATGACGGAAGAATGATAAGAATAATGTATTGCAAAGACTAATCAGCTTAATAAATGATTAAACATGTGCATTTTGCTATATTGTGGTTTGCACTGGAGTAAAAGTTGATAGACATATGGGTTCTTAAAAGAATAACAGACATAATTGAGGTTGGTGGAATATGGTAGCACACAGGGTAAACAAGTAGGAGCTTTTAATGATGTTGAATTTACCTATAAAACTCTTATATGAACAGGTGTTATGAGATGGCGACACACACATGGCGGGAGTGACAACGACTGTACAGTCACATAAACAGACACAAGGCAAGCTAAACTAAATGATACTAACAATTACACACGTATTTAATAATTGTACAACCTAACCATCATGTAAAACCTATCTTTTAACTGAGGCGCGCTGGGGCCTCTTGGGTAATTTGCCTCGGTCCAATGGGGCATTCCCCACTTACCCATGCGCCCCCGTGGCTGCGCTATTCATCTGTATTACGTTACGATAATGTACAATTATTTTAAATATGTCTGTAATTATGTGTGCCATTTAGTTTACCTTGCCTGTGTCTGTTTATGTGACTGAAAAGTTTTATTTTGTAGATTAATAAAAGAATAATCAAAAGGAGGCCGTGCCCTTAGGCTATAGGCATTTTACCAAGGCAACGGGACAACAAATCAAGACAAAACAATTCGTTTTTCAAATTAAAGCGACACTCGTGCATTTTTGTTCATTTACAAATTAAATAGTGCTAACTTTCTAACCTCTAAAGTTTGTCATTTTGATAAAGTCTGTGCCTTTGTAATGAGTTTTGACATCTACAAAACTGTTCTAAACAGGTATAGTGAGAATACATTTCACATTTTCTTCTTTTTATAGAATGACCAATGATAATTATTATCGTTTTTGAAGTATACGTGTCCTGAGGACTGTTGTAAGATGACTGGATATAATGTAATAAGAAATATAATTAGTGAACAGTATATGGACTATTCATGGGTTATTTATGGCTTTGTATGTAGACTTTATGGTCTCTTTGGATCAGGAACTTGTGAATGTTTGTCCTAGCCCAAACAGCTTGGTTTATGTGATGGAATTGCTTGAAAGATGTTGGAGGCTGTGATCTTGCTGAAGAGAGTTCATGTCTCTGGTGTGGTGTGCCCATGAGCTTTGGAGAAGTATCTTCTGTGTTGAGACATGGCTGCTTAGAGACATGGGCACGATTTTCAACACAGGTGGCTTTAAAAGTGTCATGAAAGGTGCCAATCATTGTGATTGTAAAAATATTCTTGTGACTCTTTAGCGCATGAGAATGGTCAGTGGTATTGGAAGCCAAACTCTAAAGATGTTGCTGGAGAAATATGCTGCCCTTGCCACCTGTAAATAATGTTATCAGAGTGAAGCACCTGTGTGGTTCTAGACAGCTGACATGGGTTGTGAAGCAGGCGACTCTGAAGGTCACACAGCAGGAATTTGAATTCTTTAAGACTCTAGATTGTGGAATGGAAAGCATAACGGAAGTAGCCTAGCTGCATGACGGAAGAATGATAAGAATAATGTATTGCAAAGACTAATCAGCTTAATAAATGATTAAACATGTGCATTTTGCTATATTGTGGTTTGCACTGGAGTAAAAGTTGGTAGACAAGTGCTTTCTTAAAAGGATGACATACATCATTGTGGTGTGTGGAATATTGCAGCACACATGCTCTATATGCAGGAGCCTTTGCTGATATTCTACTTATGGACTACTCATGGGTTATGTATGGCTTTGTATGTAGACTTTATGGTCTCTTTGGATCAGGAACTTGTGAATGTTTGTCCTAGCTCAAACAGCTTGGTTTATGTGATGGAATTGCTTGAAAGATGTTGGAGGCTGTGATCTTGCTGAAGAGAGTTCATGTCTCTGGTGTGGTGTGCCCATGAGCTTTGGAGAAGTATCTTCTGTGTTGAGACATGGCTGCTTAGAGACATGGGCACGATTTTCAACACAGGTGGCTTTAAAAGTGTCATGAAAGGTGCCAATCATTGTGATTGTAAAAATATGCTTGTGACTCTTTAGCGCATGAGAATGGTCAGTGGTATTGGAAGCCAAACTCTAAAGATGTTGCTGGAGAAATATGCTGCCCTTGCCACCTGTAAATAACGTTACCAGAGTGAAGCACCTGTGTGGTTCTAGACAGCTCACATGGGTTGTGAAGCAGGCGACTCTGAAGGTCACACAGCAGGAATTTGAATTCTTTAAGACTCTAGATTGTGGAATGGAAAGCATAACGGAAGTAGCCTAGCTGCATGACGGAAGAATGATAAGAATAATGTATTGCAAAGACTAATCAGCTTAATAAATGATTAAACATGTGCATTTTGCTATATTGTGGTTTGCACTGGAGTAAAAGTTGGTAGACAAGTGCTTTCTTAAAAGGATGACATACATCATTGTGGTGTGTGGAATATTGCAGCACACATGCTCTATATGCAGGAGCCTTTGCTGATATTCTACTTATGGACTACTCATGGGTTATGTATGGCTTTGTATGTAGACTTTATGGTCTCTTTGGATCAGGAACTTGTGAATGTTTGTCCTAGCTCAAACAGCTTGGTTTATGTGATGGAATTGCTTGAAAGATGTTGGAGGCTGTGATCTTGCTGAAGAGAGTTCATGTCTCTGGTGTGGTGTGCCCATGAGCTTTGGAGAAGTATCTTCTGTGTTGAGACATGGCTGCTTAGAGACATGGGCACGATTTTCAACACAGGTGGCTTTAAAAGTGTCATGAAAGGTGCCAATCATTGTGATTGTAAAAATATTCTTGTGACTCTTTAGCGCATGAGAATGGTCAGTGGTATTGGAAGCCAAACTCTAAAGATGTTGCTGGAGAAATATGCTGCCCTTGCCACCTGTAAATAATGTTATCAGAGTGAAGCACCTGTGTGGTTCTAGACAGCTCACATGGGTTGTGAAGCAGGCGACTCTGAAGGTCACACAGCAGGAATTTGAATTCTTTAAGACTCTAGATTGTGGAATGGAAAGCATAACGGAAGTAGCCTAGCTGCATGACGGAAGAATGATAAGAATAATGTATTGCAAAGACTAATCAGCTTAATAAATGATTAAACATGTGCATTTTGCTATATTGTGGTTTGCACTGGAGTAAAAGTTGATAGACATATGGGTTCTTAAAAGAATAACAGACATAATTGAGGTTGGTGGAATATGGTAGCACACAGGGTAAACAAGTAGGAGCTTTTAATGATGTTGAATTTACCCATAAAACTCTTATATGAACAGGTGTTATGAGATGGCGACACACACATGGCGGGAGTGACAACGACTGTACAGTCACATAAACAGACACAAGGCAAGCTAAACTAAATGATACTAACAATTACACACGTATTTAATAATTGTACAACCTAACCATCATAAACCTATCTTTTAACTGAGCCGCGCTGGGGCCTCATGGGTAATTTGCCTCGGTCCAATGGGGCATTCCCCACTTACCCATGCGCCCCCGTGGCTGCGCTATTCATCTGTATTACGTTACGATAATGTACAATTATTTTAAATATGTCTGTAATTATGTGTGCCATTTAGTTTACCTTGCCCTGTGTCTGTTTATGTTACTGAAATGTTTTATTTTGTAGATTATTAAAAGAATAATCAAAAGGAGGCCGTGCCCTTAGGCTATAGGCATTTTACCAAGGCAACGGGACAACAAATCAAGTCAAAACAATTAGTTTTTCAAATTAAAGCGACACTCGTGCGTTTTTGTAAATCTACAAATTAAAAGGGAGTCGGACTTGATTGTAGTCACTGGAAAACAGCTGCACACACGGTCGATATGGGAAAACTCCGCCTTTTATTTAAATTACACATAAAAGATATATAAGAACACGTCTAATGACATGGCGACACAAACATGGCGGGAGTGACAACGACTGTACAGTCACATAAACAGACACAAGGCAAGCTAAACTAAATGATACTAACAATTACACACGTATTTAATAATTGTACAACCTAACCATCATGTAAAACCTATCTTTTAACTGAGGCGCGCTGGGGCCTCTTGGGTAATTTGCCTCGGTCCAATGGGGCATTCCCCACTTACCCATGCGCCCCCGTGGCTGCGCTATTCATCTGTATTACGTTACGATAATGTACAATTATTTTAAATATGTCTGTAATTATGTGTGCCATTTAGTTTACCTTGCCTGTGTCTGTTTATGTGACTGAAAAGTTTTATTTTGTAGATTAATAAAAGAATAATCAAAAGGAGGCCGTGCCCTTAGGCTATAGGCATTTTACCAAGGCAACGGGACAACAAATCAAGACAAAACAATTCGTTTTTCAAATTAAAGCGACACTCGTGCATTTTTGTTCATTTACAAATTAAATAGTGTTAACTTTCTAACCTCTAAAGTTTGTCATTTTGATAAAGTCTGTGCCTTTGTAATGAGTTTTGACATCTACAAAACTGTTCTAAACAGGTATAGTGAGAATACATTTCACATTTTCTTCTTTTTATAGAATGACCAATGATAATTATTATCGTTTTTGAAGTATACGTGTCCTGAGGACTGTTGTAAGATGACTGGATATAATGTAATAAGAAATATAATTAGTGAACAGTATATGGACTATTCATGGGTTATTTATGGCTTTGTATGTAGACTTTATGGTCTCTTTGGATCAGGAACTTGTGAATGTTTGTCCTAGCCCAAACAGCTTGGTTTATGTGATGGAATTGCTTGAAAGATGTTGGAGGCTGTGATCTTGCTGAAGAGAGTTCATGTCTCTGGTGTGGTGTGCCCATGAGCTTTGGAGAAGTATCTTCTGTGTTGAGACATGGCTGCTTAGAGACATGGGCACGATTTTCAACACAGGTGGCTTTAAAAGTGTCATGAAAGGTGCCAATCATTGTGATTGTAAAAATATGCTTGTGACTCTTTAGCGCATGAGAATGGTCAGTGGTATTGGAAGCCAAACTCTAAAGATGTTGCTGGAGAAATATGCTGCCCTTGCCACCTGTAAATAATGTTATCAGAGTGAAGCACCTGTGTGGTTCTAGACAGCTCACATGGGTTGTGAAGCAGGCGACTCTGAAGGTCACACAGCAGGAATTTGAATTCTTTAAGACTCTAGATTGTGGAATGGAAAGCATAACGGAAGTAGCCTAGCTGCATGACGGAAGAATGATAAGAATAATGTATTGCAAAGACTAATCAGCTTAATAAATGATTAAACATGTGCATTTTGCTATATTGTGGTTTGCACTGGAGTAAAAGTTGGTAGACAAGTGCTTTCTTAAAAGGATGACATACATCATTGTGGTGTGTGGAATATTGCAGCACACATGCTCTATATGCAGGAGCCTTTGCTGATATTCTACTTATGGACTACTCATGGGTTATGTATGGCTTTGTATGTAGACTTTATGGTCTCTTTGGATCAGGAACTTGTGAATGTTTGTCCTAGCTCAAACAGCTTGGTTTATGTGATGGAATTGCTTGAAAGATGTTGGAGGCTGTGATCTTGCTGAAGAGAGTTCATGTCTCTGGTGTGGTGTGCCCATGAGCTTTGGAGAAGTATCTTCTGTGTTGAGACATGGCTGCTTAGAGACATGGGCACGATTTTCAACACAGGTGGCTTTAAAAGTGTCATGAAAGGTGCCAATCATTGTGATTGTAAAAATATGCTTGTGACTCTTTAGCGCATGAGAATGGTCAGTGGTATTGGAAGCCAAACTCTAAAGATGTTGCTGGAGAAATATGCTGCCCTTGCCACCTGTAAATAACGTTACCAGAGTGAAGCACCTGTGTGGTTCTAGACAGCTCACATGGGTTGTGAAGCAGGCGACTCTGAAGGTCACACAGCAGGAATTTGAATTCTTTAAGACTCTAGATTGTGGAATGGAAAGCATAACGGAAGTAGCCTAGCTGCATGACGGAAGAATGATAAGAATAATGTATTGCAAAGACTAATCAGCTTAATAAATGATTAAACATGTGCATTTTGCTATATTGTGGTTTGCACTGGAGTAAAAGTTGGTAGACAAGTGCTTTCTTAAAAGGATGACATACATCATTGTGGTGTGTGGAATATTGCAGCACACATGCTCTATATGCAGGAGCCTTTGCTGATATTCTACTTATGGACTACTCATGGGTTATGTATGGCTTTGTATGTAGACTTTATGGTCTCTTTGGATCAGGAACTTGTGAATGTTTGTCCTAGCTCAAACAGCTTGGTTTATGTGATGGAATTGCTTGAAAGATGTTGGAGGCTGTGATCTTGCTGAAGAGAGTTCATGTCTCTGGTGTGGTGTGCCCATGAGCTTTGGAGAAGTATCTTCTGTGTTGAGACATGGCTGCTTAGAGACATGGGCACGATTTTCAACACAGGTGGCTTTAAAAGTGTCATGAAAGGTGCCAATCATTGTGATTGTAAAAATATGCTTGTGACTCTTTAGCGCATGAGAATGGTCAGTGGTATTGGAAGCCAAACTCTAAAGATGTTGCTGGAGAAATATGCTGCCCTTGCCACCTGTAAATAACGTTACCAGAGTGAAGCACCTGTGTGGTTCTAGACAGCTCACATGGGTTGTGAAGCAGGCGACTCTGAAGGTCACACAGCAGGAATTTGAATTCTTTAAGACTCTAGATTGTGGAATGGAAAGCATAACGGAAGTAGCCTAGCTGCATGACGGAAGAATGATAAGAATAATGTATTGCAAAGACTAATCAGCTTAATAAATGATTAAACATGTGCATTTTGCTATATTGTGGTTTGCACTGGAGTAAAAGTTGGTAGACAAGTGCTTTCTTAAAAGGATGACATACATCATTGTGGTGTGTGGAATATTGCAGCACACATGCTCTATATGCAGGAGCCTTTGCTGATATTCTACTTATGGACTACTCATGGGTTATGTATGGCTTTGTATGTAGACTTTATGGTCTCTTTGGATCAGGAACTTGTGAATGTTTGTCCTAGCTCAAACAGCTTGGTTTATGTGATGGAATTTCTTGAAAGATGTTGGAGGCTGTGATCTTGCTGAAGAGAGTTCATGTCTCTGGTGTGGTGTGCCCATGAGCTTTGGAGAAGTATCTTCTGTGTTGAGACATGGCTGCTTAGAGACATGGGCACGATTTTCAACACAGGTGGCTTTAAAAGTGTCGTGAAAGGTGCCAATCATTGTGATTGTAAAAATATGCTTGTGACTCTTTAGCGCATGAGAATGGTCAGTGGTATTGGAAGCCAAACTCTAAAGATGTTGCTGGAGAAATATGCTGCCCTTGCCACCTGTAAATAACGTTACCAGAGTGAAGCACCTGTGTGGTTCTAGACAGCTCACATGGGTTGTGAAGCAGGCGACTCTGAAGGTCACACAGCAGGAATTTGAATTCTTTAAGACTCTAGATTGTGGAATGGAAAGCATAACGGAAGTAGCCTAGCTGCATGACGGAAGAATGATAAGAATAATGTATTGCAAAGACTAATCAGCTTAATAAATGATTAAACATGTGCATTTTGCTATATTGTGGTTTGCACTGGAGTAAAAGTTGATAGACATATGGGTTCTTAAAAGAATAACAGACATAATTGAGGTTGGTGGAATATGGTAGCACACAGGGTAAACAAGTAGGAGCTTTTAATGATGTTGAATTTACCTATAAAACTCTTATATGAACAGGTGTTATGAGATGGCGACACACACATGGCGGGAGTGACAACGACTGTACAGTCACATAAACAGACACAAGGCAAGCTAAACTAAATGATACTAACAATTACACACGTATTTAATAATTGTACAACCTAACCATCCTAAACCTATCTTTTAACTGAGCCGCGCTGGGGCCTCATGGGTAATTTGCCTCGGTCCAATGGGGCATTCCCCACTTACCCATGCGCCCCCGTGGCTGCGCTATTCGTCTGTATTACGTTACGATAATGTACAATTATTTTAAATATGTCTGTAATTATGTGTGCCATTTAGTTTACCTTGCCCTGTGTCTGTTTATGTTACTGAAATGTTTTATTTTGTAGATTATTAAAAGAATAATCAAAAGGAGGCCGTGCCCTTAGGCTATAGGCATTTTACCAAGGCAACGGGACAACAAATCAAGTCAAAACAATTAGTTTTTCAAATTAAAGCGACACTCGTGCGTTTTTGTAAATCTACAAATTAAAAGGGAGACGGACTTGATTGTAGTCACTGGAAAACAGCTGCACACACGGTCGATATGTGAAAACTCCGCCTTTTATATAAATTACACATAAAAGATATATAAGAACACGTCTAATGACATGGCGACACAAACATGGCGGGAGTGACAACGACTGTACAGTCACATAAACAGACACAAGGCAAGCTAAACTAAATGATACTAACAATTACACACGTATTTAATAATTGTACAACCTAACCATCATGTAAAACCTATCTTTTAACTGAGGCGCGCTGGGGCCTCATGGGTAATTTGCCTCGGTCCAATGGGGCATTCCCCACTTACCCATGCGCCCCCGTGGCTGCGCTATTCATCTGTATTACGTTACGATAATGTACAATTATTTTAAATATGTCTGTAATTATGTGTGCCATTTAGTTTACCTTGCCTGTGTCTGTTTATGTGACTGAAAAGTTTTAATTTGTAGATTAATAAAAGAATAATCAAAAGGAGGCCGTGCCCTTAGGCTATAGGCATTTTACCAAGGCAACGGGACAACAAATCAAGACAAAACAATTCGTTTTTCAAATTAAAGCGACACTCGTGCATTTTTGTTCATTTACAAATTAAATAGTGTTAACTTTCTAACCTCTAAAGTTTGTCATTTTGATAAAGTCTGTGCCTTTGTAATGAGTTTTGACATCTACAAAACTGTTCTAAACAGGTATAGTGAGAATACATTTCACATTTTCTTCTTTTTATAGAATGACCAATGATAATTATTATCGTTTTTGAAGTATACGTGTCCTGAGGACTGTTGTAAGATGACTGAATATAATGTAATAAGAAATATAATTAGTGAACAGTATATGGACTATTCATGGGTTATTTATGGCTTTGTATGTAGACTTTATGGTCTCTTTGGATCAGGAACTTGTGAATGTTTGTCCTAGCCCAAACAGCTTGGTTTATGTGATGGAATTGCTTGAAAGATGTTGGAGGCTGTGATCTTGCTGAAGAGAGTTCATGTCTCTGGTGTGGTGTGCCCATGAGCTTTGGAGAAGTATCTTCTGTGTTGAGACATGGCTGCTTAGAGACATGGGCACGATTTTCAACACAGGTGGCTTTAAAAGTGTCATGAAAGGTGCCAATCATTGTGATTGTAAAAATATTCTTGTGACTCTTTAGCGCATGAGAATGGTCAGTGGTATTGGAAGCCAAACTCTAAAGATGTTGCTGGAGAAATATGCTGCCCTTGCCACCTGTAAATAACGTTACCAGAGTGAAGCACCTGTGTGGTTCTAGACAGCTCACATGGGTTGTGAAGCAGGCGACTCTGAAGGTCACACAGCAGGAATTTGAATTCTTTAAGACTCTAGATTGTGGAATGGAAAGCATAACGGAAGTAGCCTAGCTGCATGACGGAAGAATGATAAGAATAATGTATTGCAAAGACTAATCAGCTTAATAAATGATTAAACATGTGCATTTTGCTACATTGTGGTTTGCACTGGAGTAAAAGTTGGTAGACAAGTGCTTTCTTAAAAGGATGACATACATCATTGTGGTGTGTGGAATATTGCAGCACACATGCTCTATATGCAGGAGCCTTTGCTGATATTCTACTTATGGACTACTCATGGGTTATGTATGGCTTTGTATGTAGACTTTATGGTCTCTTTGGATCAGGAACTTGTGAATGTTTGTCCTAGCTCAAACAGCTTGGTTTATGTGATGGAATTGCTTGAAAGATGTTGGAGGCTGTGATCTTGCTGAAGAGAGTTCATGTCTCTGGTGTGGTGTGCCCATGAGCTTTGGAGAAGTATCTTCTGTGTTGAGACATGGCTGCTTAGAGACATGGGCACGATTTTCAACACAGGTGGCTTTAAAAGTGTCATGAAAGGTGCCAATCATTGTGATTGTAAAAATATGCTTGTGACTCTTTAGCGCATGAGAATGGTCAGTGGTATTGGAAGCCAAACTCTAAAGATGTTGCTGGAGAAATATGCTGCCCTTGCCACCTGTAAATAACGTTACCAGAGTGAAGCACCTGTGTGGTTCTAGACAGCTCACATGGGTTGTGAAGCAGGCGACTCTGAAGGTCACACAGCAGGAATTTGAATTCTTTAAGACTCTAGATTGTGGAATGGAAAGCATAACGGAAGTAGCCTAGCTGCATGACGGAAGAATGATAAGAATAATGTATTGCAAAGACTAATCAGCTTAATAAATGATTAAACATGTGCATTTTGCTATATTGTGGTTTGCACTGGAGTAAAAGTTGGTAGACAAGTGCTTTCTTAAAAGGATGACATACATCATTGTGGTGTGTGGAATATTGCAGCACACATGCTCTATATGCAGGAGCCTTTGCTGATATTCTACTTATGGACTACTCATGGGTTATGTATGGCTTTGTATGTAGACTTTATGGTCTCTTTGGATCAGGAACTTGTGAATGTTTGTCCTAGCTCAAACAGCTTGGTTTATGTGATGGAATTGCTTGAAAGATGTTGGAGGCTGTGATCTTGCTGAAGAGAGTTCATGTCTCTGGTGTGGTGTGCCCATGAGCTTTGGAGAAGTATCTTCTGTGTTGAGACATGGCTGCTTAGAGACATGGGCACGATTTTCAACACAGGTGGCTTTAAAAGTGTCATGAAAGGTGCCAATCATTGTGATTGTAAAAATATGCTTGTGACTCTTTAGCGCATGAGAATGGTCAGTGGTATTGGAAGCCAAACTCTAAAGATGTTGCTGGAGAAATATGCTGCCCTTGCCACCTGTAAATAATGTTATCAGAGTGAAGCACCTGTGTGGTTCTAGACAGCTCACATGGGTTGTGAAGCAGGCGACTCTGAAGGTCACACAGCAGGAATTTGAATTCTTTAAGACTCTAGATTGTGGAATGGAAAGCATAACGGAAGTAGCCTAGCTGCATGACGGAAGAATGATAAGAATAATGTATTGCAAAGACTAATCAGCTTAATAAATGATTAAACATGTGCATTTTGCTATATTGTGGTTTGCACTGGAGTAAAAGTTGGTAGACAAGTGCTTTCTTAAAAGGATGACATACATCATTGTGGTGTGTGGAATATTGCAGCACACATGCTCTATATGCAGGAGCCTTTGCTGATATTCTACTTATGGACTACTCATGGGTTATGTATGGCTTTGTATGTAGACTTTATGGTCTCTTTGGATCAGGAACTTGTGAATGTTTGTCCTAGCTCAAACAGCTTGGTTTATGTGATGGAATTGCTTGAAAGATGTTGGAGGCTGTGATCTTGCTGAAGAGAGTTCATGTCTCTGGTGTGGTGTGCCCATGAGCTTTGGAGAAGTATCTTCTGTGTTGAGACATGGCTGCTTAGAGACATGGGCACGATTTTCAACACAGGTGGCTTTAAAAGTGTCATGAAAGGTGCCAATCATTGTGATTGTAAAAATATTCTTGTGACTCTTTAGCGCATGAGAATGGTCAGTGGTATTGGAAGCCAAACTCTAAAGATGTTGCTGGAGAAATATGCTGCCCTTGCCACCTGTAAATAACGTTACCAGAGTGAAGCACCTGTGTGGTTCTAGACAGCTCACATGGGTTGTGAAGCAGGCGACTCTGAAGGTCACACAGCAGGAATTTGAATTCTTTAAGACTCTAGATTGTGGAATGGAAAGCATAACGGAAGTAGCCTAGCTGCATGACGGAAGAATGATAAGAATAATGTATTGCAAAGACTAATCAGCTTAATAAATGATTAAACATGTGCATTTTGCTATATTGTGGTTTGCACTGGAGTAAAAGTTGGTAGACAAGTGCTTTCTTAAAAGGATGACATACATCATTGTGGTGTGTGGAATATTGCAGCACACATGCTCTATATGCAGGAGCCTTTGCTGATATTCTACTTATGGACTACTCATGGGTTATGTATGGCTTTGTATGTAGACTTTATGGTCTCTTTGGATCAGGAACTTGTGAATGTTTGTCCTAGCTCAAACAGCTTGGTTTATGTGATGGAATTGCTTGAAAGATGTTGGAGGCTGTGATCTTGCTGAAGAGAGTTCATGTCTCTGGTGTGGTGTGCCCATGAGCTTTGGAGAAGTATCTTCTGTGTTGAGACATGGCTGCTTAGAGACATGGGCACGATTTTCAACACAGGTGGCTTTAAAAGTGTCATGAAAGGTGCCAATCATTGTGATTGTAAAAATATGCTTGTGACTCTTTAGCGCATGAGAATGGTCAGTGGTATTGGAAGCCAAACTCTAAAGATGTTGCTGGAGATATATGCTGCCCTTGCCACCTGTAAATAACGTTACCAGAGTGAAGCACCTGTGTGGTTCTAGACAGCTCACATGGGTTGTGAAGCAGGCGACTCTGAAGGTCACACAGCAGGAATTTGAATTCTTTAAGACTCTAGATTGTGGAATGGAAAGCATAACGGAAGTAGCCTAGCTGCATGACGGAAGAATGATAAGAATAATGTATTGCAAAGACTAATCAGCTTAATAAATGATTAAACATGTGCATTTTGCTATATTGTGGTTTGCACTGGAGTAAAAGTTGGTAGACAAGTGCTTTCTTAAAAGGATGACATACATCATTGTGGTGTGTGGAATATTGCAGCACACATGCTCTATATGCAGGAGCCTTTGCTGATATTCTACTTATGGACTACTCATGGGTTATGTATGGCTTTGTATGTAGACTTTATGGTCTCTTTGGATCAGGAACTTGTGAATGTTTGTCCTAGCTCAAACAGCTTGGTTTATGTGATGGAATTGCTTGAAAGATGTTGGAGGCTGTGATCTTGCTGAAGAGAGTTCATGTCTCTGGTGTGGTGTGCCCATGAGCTTTGGAGAAGTATCTTCTGTGTTGAGACATGGCTGCTTAGAGACATGGGCACGATTTTCAACACAGGTGGCTTTAAAAGTGTCATGAAAGGTGCCAATCATTGTGATTGTAAAAATATGCTTGTGACTCTTTAGCGCATGAGAATGGTCAGTGGTATTGGAAGCCAAACTCTAAAGATGTTGCTGGAGAAATATGCTGCCCTTGCCACCTGTAAATAACGTTACCAGAGTGAAGCACCTGTGTGGTTCTAGACAGCTCACATGGGTTGTGAAGCAGGCGACTCTGAAGGTCACACAGCAGGAATTTGAATTCTTTAAGACTCTAGATTGTGGAATGGAAAGCATAACGGAAGTAGCCTAGCTGCATGACGGAAGAATGATAAGAATAATGTATTGCAAAGACTAATCAGCTTAATAAATGATTAAACATGTGCATTTTGCTATATTGTGGTTTGCACTGGAGTAAAAGTTGGTAGACAAGTGCTTTCTTAAAAGGATGACATACATCATTGTGGTGTGTGGAATATTGCAGCACACATGCTCTATATGCAGGAGCCTTTGCTGATATTCTACTTATGGACTACTCATGGGTTATGTATGGCTTTGTATGTAGACTTTATGGTCTCTTTGGATCAGGAACTTGTGAATGTTTGTCCTAGCTCAAACAGCTTGGTTTATGTGATGGAATTGCTTGAAAGATGTTGGAGGCTGTGATCTTGCTGAAGAGAGTTCATGTCTCTGGTGTGGTGTGCCCATGAGCTTTGGAGAAGTATCTTCTGTGTTGAGACATGGCTGCTTAGAGACATGGGCACGATTTTCAACACAGGTGGCTTTAAAAGTGTCATGAAAGGTGCCAATCATTGTGATTGTAAAAATATGCTTCTGACTCTTTAGCGCATGAGAATGGTCAGTGGTATTGGAAGCCAAACTCTAAAGATGTTGCTGGAGAAATATGCTGCCCTTGCCACCTGTAAATAATGTTATCAGAGTGAAGCACCTGTGTGGTTCTAGACAGCTCACATGGGTTGTGAAGCAGGCGACTCTGAAGGTCACACAGCAGGAATTTGAATTCTTTAAGACTCTAGATTGTGGAATGGAAAGCATAACGGAAGTAGCCTAGCTGCATGACGGAAGAATGATAAGAATAATGTATTGCAAAGACTAATCAGCTTAATAAATGATTAAACATGTGCATTTTGCTATATTGTGGTTTGCACTGGAGTAAAAGTTGGTAGACAAGTGCTTTCTTAAAAGGATGACATACATCATTGTGGTGTGTGGAATATTGCAGCACACATGCTCTATATGCAGGAGCCTTTGCTGATATTCTACTTATGGACTACTCATGGGTTATGTATGGCTTTGTATGTAGACTTTATGGTCTCTTTGGATCAGGAACTTGTGAATGTTTGTCCTAGCTCAAACAGCTTGGTTTATGTGATGGAATTGCTTGAAAGATGTTGGAGGCTGTGATCTTGCTGAAGAGAGTTCATGTCTCTGGTGTGGTGTGCCCATGAGCTTTGGAGAAGTATCTTCTGTGTTGAGACATGGCTGCTTAGAGACATGGGCACGATTTTCAACACAGGTGGCTTTAAAAGTGTCATGAAAGGTGCCAATCATTGTGATTGTAAAAATATTCTTGTGACTCTTTAGCGCATGAGAATGGTCAGTGGTATTGGAAGCCAAACTCTAAAGATGTTGCTGGAGAAATATGCTGCCCTTGCCACCTGTAAATAACGTTACCAGAGTGAAGCACCTGTGTGGTTCTAGACAGCTCACATGGGTTGTGAAGCAGGCGACTCTGAAGGTCACACAGCAGGAATTTGAATTCTTTAAGACTCTAGATTGTGGAATGGAAAGCATAACGGAAGTAGCCTAGCTGCATGACGGAAGAATGATAAGAATAATGTATTGCAAAGACTAATCAGCTTAATAAATGATTAAACATGTGCATTTTGCTATATTGTGGTTTGCACTGGAGTAAAAGTTGGTAGACAAGTGCTTTCTTAAAAGGATGACATACATCATTGTGGTGTGTGGAATATTGCAGCACACATGCTCTATATGCAGGAGCCTTTGCTGATATTCTACTTATGGACTACTCATGGGTTATGTATGGCTTTGTATGTAGACTTTATGGTCTCTTTGGATCAGGAACTTGTGAATGTTTGTCCTAGCTCAAACAGCTTGGTTTATGTGATGGAATTGCTTGAAAGATGTTGGAGGCTGTGATCTTGCTGAAGAGAGTTCATGTCTCTGGTGTGGTGTGCCCATGAGCTTTGGAGAAGTATCTTCTGTGTTGAGACATGGCTGCTTAGAGACATGGGCACGATTTTCAACACAGGTGGCTTTAAAAGTGTCATGAAAGGTGCCAATCATTGTGATTGTAAAAATATGCTTGTGACTCTTTAGCGCATGAGAATGGTCAGTGGTATTGGAAGCCAAACTCTAAAGATGTTGCTGGAGAAATATGCTGCCCTTGCCACCTGTAAATAACGTTACCAGAGTGAAGCACCTGTGTGGTTCTAGACAGCTCACATGGGTTGTGAAGCAGGCGACTCTGAAGGTCACACAGCAGGAATTTGAATTCTTTAAGACTCTAGATTGTGGAATGGAAAGCATAACGGAAGTAGCCTAGCTGCATGACGGAAGAATGATAAGAATAATGTATTGCAAAGACTAATCAGCTTAATAAATGATTAAACATGTGCATTTTGCTATATTGTGGTTTGCACTGGAGTAAAAGTTGGTAGACAAGTGCTTTCTTAAAAGGATGACATACATCATTGTGGTGTGTGGAATATTGCAGCACACATGCTCTATATGCAGGAGCCTTTGCTGATATTCTACTTATGGACTACTCATGGGTTATGTATGGCTTTGTATGTAGACTTTATGGTCTCTTTGGATCAGGAACTTGTGAATGTTTGTCCTAGCTCAAACAGCTTGGTTTATGTGATGGAATTGCTTGAAAGATGTTGGAGGCTGTGATCTTGCTGAAGAGAGTTCATGTCTCTGGTGTGGTGTGCCCATGAGCTTTGGAGAAGTATCTTCTGTGTTGAGACATGGCTGCTTAGAGACATGGGCACGATTTTCAACACAGGTGGCTTTAAAAGTGTCATGAAAGGTGCCAATCATTGTGATTGTAAAAATATGCTTGTGACTCTTTAGCGCATGAGAATGGTCAGTGGTATTGGAAGCCAAACTCTAAAGATGTTGCTGGAGAAATATGCTGCCCTTGCCACCTGTAAATAACGTTACCAGAGTGAAGCACCTGTGTGGTTCTAGACAGCTCACATGGGTTGTGAAGCAGGCGACTCTGAAGGTCACACAGCAGGAATTTGAATTCTTTAAGACTCTAGATTGTGGAATGGAAAGCATAACGGAAGTAGCCTAGCTGCATGACGGAAGAATGATAAGAATAATGTATTGCAAAGACTAATCAGCTTAATAAATGATTAAACATGTGCATTTTGCTATATTGTGGTTTGCACTGGAGTAAAAGTTGGTAGACAAGTGCTTTCTTAAAAGGATGACATACATCATTGTGGTGTGTGGAATATTGCAGCACACATGCTCTATATGCAGGAGCCTTTGCTGATATTCTACTTATGGACTACTCATGGGTTATGTATGGCTTTGTATGTAGACTTTATGGTCTCTTTGGATCAGGAACTTGTGAATGTTTGTCCTAGCTCAAACAGCTTGGTTTATGTGATGGAATTGCTTGAAAGATGTTGGAGGCTGTGATCTTGCTGAAGAGAGTTCATGTCTCTGGTGTGGTGTGCCCATGAGCTTTGGAGAAGTATCTTCTGTGTTGAGACATGGCTGCTTAGAGACATGGGCACGATTTTCAACACAGGTGGCTTTAAAAGTGTCATGAAAGGTGCCAATCATTGTGATTGTAAAAATATGCTTGTGACTCTTTAGCGCATGAGAATGGTCAGTGGTATTGGAAGCCAAACTCTAAAGATGTTGCTGGAGAAATATGCTGCCCTTGCCACCTGTAAATAACGTTACCAGAGTGAAGCACCTGTGTGGTTCTAGACAGCTCACATGGGTTGTGAAGCAGGCGACTCTGAAGGTCACACAGCAGGAATTTGAATTCTTTAAGACTCTAGATTGTGGAATGGAAAGCATAACGGAAGTAGCCTAGCTGCATGACGGAAGAATGATAAGAATAATGTATTGCAAAGACTAATCAGCTTAATAAATGATTAAACATGTGCATTTTGCTATATTGTGGTTTGCACTGGAGTAAAAGTTGGTAGACAAGTGCTTTCTTAAAAGGATGACATACATCATTGTGGTGTGTGGAATATTGCAGCACACATGCTCTATATGCAGGAGCCTTTGCTGATATTCTACTTATGGACTACTCATGGGTTATGTATGGCTTTGTATGTAGACTTTATGGTCTCTTTGGATCAGGAACTTGTGAATGTTTGTCCTAGCTCAAACAGCTTGGTTTATGTGATGGAATTGCTTGAAAGATGTTGGAGGCTGTGATCTTGCTGAAGAGAGTTCATGTCTCTGGTGTGGTGTGCCCATGAGCTTTGGAGAAGTATCTTGTGTGTTGAGACATGGCTGCTTAGAGACATGGGCACGATTTTCAACACAGGTGGCTTTAAAAGTGTCATGAAAGGTGCCAATCATTGTGATTGTAAAAATATGCTTGTGACTCTTTAGCGCATGAGAATGGTCAGTGGTATTGGAAGCCAAACTCTAAAGATGTTGCTGGAGAAATATGCTGCCCTTGCCACCTGTAAATAACGTTATCAGAGTGAAGCACCTGTGTGGTTCTAGACAGCTCACATGGGTTGTGAAGCAGGCGACTCTGAAGGTCACACAGCAGGAATTTGAATTCTTTAAGACTCTAGATTGTGGAATGGAAAGCATAACGGAAGTAGCCTAGCTGCATGACGGAAGAATGATAAGAATAATGTATTGCAAAGACTAATCAGCTTAATAAATGATTAAACATGTGCATTTTGCTATATTGTGGTTTGCACTGGAGTAAAAGTTGGTAGACAAGTGCTTTCTTAAAAGGATGACATACATCATTGTGGTGTGTGGAATATTGCAGCACACATGCTCTATATGCAGGAGCCTTTGCTGATATTCTACTTATGGACTACTCATGGGTTATGTATGGCTTTGTATGTAGACTTTATGGTCTCTTTGGATCAGGAACTTGTGAATGTTTGTCCTAGCTCAAACAGCTTGGTTTATGTGATGGAATTGCTTGAAAGATGTTGGAGGCTGTGATCTTGCTGAAGAGAGTTCATGTCTCTGGTGTGGTGTGCCCATGAGCTTTGGAGAAGTATCTTCTGTGTTGAGACATGGCTGCTTAGAGACATGGGCACGATTTTCAACACAGGTGGCTTTAAAAGTATCATGAAAGGTGCCAATCATTGTGATTGTAAAAATATGCTTGTGACTCTTTAGCGCATGAGAATGGTCAGTGGTATTGGAAGCCAAACTCTAAAGATGTTGCTGGAGATATATGCTGCCCTTGCCACCTGTAAATAACGTTACCAGAGTGAAGCACCTGTGTGGTTCTAGACAGCTCACATGGGTTGTGAAGCAGGCGACTCTGAAGGTCACACAGCAGGAATTTGAATTCTTTAAGACTCTAGATTGTGGAATGGAAAGCATAACGGAAGTAGCCTAGCTGCATGACGGAAGAATGATAAGAATAATGTATTGCAAAGACTAATCAGCTTAATAAATGATTAAACATGTGCATTTTGCTATATTGTGGTTTGCACTGGAGTAAAAGTTGGTAGACAAGTGCTTTCTTAAAAGGATGACATACATCATTGTGGTGTGTGGAATATTGCAGCACACATGCTCTATATGCAGGAGCCTTTGCTGATATTCTACTTATGGACTACTCATGGGTTATGTATGGCTTTGTATGTAGACTTTATGGTCTCTTTGGATCAGGAACTTGTGAATGTTTGTCCTAGCTCAAACAGCTTGGTTTATGTGATGGAATTGCTTGAAAGATGTTGGAGGCTGTGATCTTGCTGAAGAGAGTTCATGTCTCTGGTGTGGTGTGCCCATGAGCTTTGGAGAAGTATCTTCTGTGTTGAGACATGGCTGCTTAGAGACATGGGCACGATTTTCAACACAGGTGGCTTTAAAAGTGTCATGAAAGGTGCCAATCATTGTGATTGTAAAAATATTCTTGTGACTCTTTAGCGCATGAGAATGGTCAGTGGTATTGGAAGCCAAACTCTAAAGATGTTGCTGGAGAAATATGCTGCCCTTGCCACCTGTAAATAACGTTACCAGAGTGAAGCACCTGTGTGGTTCTAGACAGCTCACATGGGTTGTGAAGCAGGCGACTCTGAAGGTCACACAGCAGGAATTTGAATTCTTTAAGACTCTAGATTGTGGAATGGAAAGCATAACGGAAGTAGCCTAGCTGCATGACGGAAGAATGATAAGAATAATGTATTGCAAAGACTTATCAGCTTAATAAATGATTAAACATGTGCATTTTGCTATATTGTGGTTTGCACTGGAGTAAAAGTTGGTAGACAAGTGCTTTCTTAAAAGGATGACATACATCATTGTGGTGTGTGGAATATTGCAGCACACATGCTCTATATGCAGGAGCCTTTGCTGATATTCTACTTATGGACTACTCATGGGTTATGTATGGCTTTGTATGTAGACTTTATGGTCTCTTTGGATCAGGAACTTGTGAATGTTTGTCCTAGCTCAAACAGCTTGGTTTATGTGATGGAATTGCTTGAAAGATGTTGGAGGCTGTGATCTTGCTGAAGAGAGTTCATGTCTCTGGTGTGGTGTGCCCATGAGCTTTGGAGAAGTATCTTCTGTGTTGAGACATGGCTGCTTAGAGACATGGGCACGATTTTCAACACAGGTGGCTTTAAAAGTGTCATGAAAGGTGCCAATCATTGTGATTGTAAAAATATGCTTGTGACTCTTTAGCGCATGAGAATGGTCAGTGGTATTGGAAGCCAAACTCTAAAGATGTTGCTGGAGAAATATGCTGCCCTTGCCACCTGTAAATAACGTTACCAGAGTGAAGCACCTGTGTGGTTCTAGACAGCTCACATGGGTTGTGAAGCAGGCGACTCTGAAGGTCACACAGCAGGAATTTGAATTCTTTAAGACTCTAGATTGTGGAATGGAAAGCATAACGGAAGTAGCCTAGCTGCATGATGGAAGAATGATAAGAATAATGTATTGCAAAGACTAATCAGCTTAATAAATGATTAAACATGTGCATTTTGCTATATTGTGGTTTGCACTGGAGTAAAAGTTGGTAGACAAGTGCTTTCTTAAAAGGATGACATACATCATTGTGGTGTGTGGAATATTGCAGCACACATGCTCTATATGCAGGAGCCTTTGCTGATATTCTACTTATGGACTACTCATGGGTTATGTATGGCTTTGTATGTAGACTTTATGGTCTCTTTGGATCAGGAACTTGTGAATGTTTGTCCTAGCTCAAACAGCTTGGTTTATGTGATGGAATTGCTTGAAAGATGTTGGAGGCTGTGATCTTGCTGAAGAGAGTTCATGTCTCTGGTGTGGTGTGCCCATGAGCTTTGGAGAAGTATCTTCTGTGTTGAGACATGGCTGCTTAGAGACATGGGCACGATTTTCAACACAGGTGGCTTTAAAAGTGTCATGAAAGGTGCCAATCATTGTGATTGTAAAAATATGCTTGTGACTCTTTAGCGCATGAGAATGGTCAGTGGTATTGGAAGCCAAACTCTAAAGATGTTGCTGGAGAAATATGCTGCCCTTGCCACCTGTAAATAACGTTACCAGAGTGAAGCACCTGTGTGGTTCTAGACAGCTCACATGGGTTGTGAAGCAGGCGACTCTGAAGGTCACACAGCAGGAATTTGAATTCTTTAAGACTCTAGATTGTGGAATGGAAAGCATAACGGAAGTAGCCTAGCTGCATGACGGAAGAATGATAAGAATAATGTATTGCAAAGACTAATCAGCTTAATAAATGATTAAACATGTGCATTTTGCTATATTGTGGTTTGCACTGGAGTAAAAGTTGGTAGACAAGTGCTTTCTTAAAAGGATGACATACATCATTGTGGTGTGTGGAATATTGCAGCACACATGCTCTATATGCAGGAGCCTTTGCTGATATTCTACTTATGGACTACTCATGGGTTATGTATGGCTTTGTATGTAGACTTTATGGTCTCTTTGGATCAGGAACTTGTGAATGTTTGTCCTAGCTCAAACAGCTTGGTTTATGTGATGGAATTGCTTGAAAGATGTTGGAGGCTGTGATCTTGCTGAAGAGAGTTCATGTCTCTGGTGTGGTGTGCCCATGAGCTTTGGAGAAGTATCTTCTGTGTTGAGACATGGCTGCTTAGAGACATGGGCACGATTTTCAACACAGGTGGCTTTAAAAGTGTCATGAAAGGTGCCAATCATTGTGATTGTAAAAATATGCTTGTGACTCTTTAGCGCATGAGAATGGTCAGTGGTATTGGAAGCCAAACTCTAAAGATGTTGCTGGAGATATATGCTGCCCTTGCCACCTGTAAATAACGTTACCAGAGTGAAGCACCTGTGTGGTTCTAGACAGCTCACATGGGTTGTGAAGCAGGCGACTCTGAAGGTCACACAGCAGGAATTTGAATTCTTTAAGACTCTAGATTGTGGAATGGAAAGCATAACGGAAGTAGCCTAGCTGCATGACGGAAGAATGATAAGAATAATGTATTGCAAAGACTAATCAGCTTAATAAATGATTAAACATGTGCATTTTGCTATATTGTGGTTTGCACTGGAGTAAAAGTTGGTAGACAAGTGCTTTCTTAAAAGGATGACATACATCATTGTGGTGTGTGGAATATTGCAGCACACATGCTCTATATGCAGGAGCCTTTGCTGATATTCTACTTATGGACTACTCATGGGTTATGTATGGCTTTGTATGTAGACTTTATGGTCTCTTTGGATCAGGAACTTGTGAATGTTTGTCCTAGCTCAAACAGCTTGGTTTATGTGATGGAATTGCTTGAAAGATGTTGGAGGCTGTGATCTTGCTGAAGAGAGTTCATGTCTCTGGTGTGGTGTGCCCATGAGCTTTGGAGAAGTATCTTCTGTGTTGAGACATGGCTGCTTAGAGACATGGGCACGATTTTCAACACAGGTGGCTTTAAAAGTGTCATGAAAGGTGCCAATCATTGTGATTGTAAAAATATGCTTGTGACTCTTTAGCGCATGAGAATGGTCAGTGGTATTGGAAGCCAAACTCTAAAGATGTTGCTGGAGAAATATGCTGCCCTTGCCACCTGTAAATAACGTTACCAGAGTGAAGCACCTGTGTGGTTCTAGACAGCTCACATGGGTTGTGAAGCAGGCGACTCTGAAGGTCACACAGCAGGAATTTGAATTCTTTAAGACTCTAGATTGTGGAATGGAAAGCATAACGGAAGTAGCCTAGCTGCATGACGGAAGAATGATAAGAATAATGTATTGCAAAGACTAATCAGCTTAATAAATGATTAAACATGTGCATTTTGCTATATTGTGGTTTGCACTGGAGTAAAAGTTGGTAGACAAGTGCTTTCTTAAAAGGATGACATACATCATTGTGGTGTGTGGAATATTGCAGCACACATGCTCTATATGCAGGAGCCTTTGCTGATATTCTACTTATGGACTACTCATGGGTTATGTATGGCTTTGTATGTAGACTTTATGGTCTCTTTGGATCAGGAACTTGTGAATGTTTGTCCTAGCTCAAACAGCTTGGTTTATGTGATGGAATTGCTTGAAAGATGTTGGAGGCTGTGATCTTGCTGAAGAGAGTTCATGTCTCTGGTGTGGTGTGCCCATGAGCTTTGGAGAAGTATCTTCTGTGTTGAGACATGGCTGCTTAGAGACATGGGCACGATTTTCAACACAGGTGGCTTTAAAAGTGTCATGAAAGGTGCCAATCATTGTGATTGTAAAAATATGCTTCTGACTCTTTAGCGCATGAGAATGGTCAGTGGTATTGGAAGCCAAACTCTAAAGATGTTGCTGGAGAAATATGCTGCCCTTGCCACCTGTAAATAATGTTATCAGAGTGAAGCACCTGTGTGGTTCTAGACAGCTCACATGGGTTGTGAAGCAGGCGACTCTGAAGGTCACACAGCAGGAATTTGAATTCTTTAAGACTCTAGATTGTGGAATGGAAAGCATAACGGAAGTAGCCTAGCTGCATGACGGAAGAATGATAAGAATAATGTATTGCAAAGACTAATCAGCTTAATAAATGATTAAACATGTGCATTTTGCTATATTGTGGTTTGCACTGGAGTAAAAGTTGGTAGACAAGTGCTTTCTTAAAAGGATGACATACATCATTGTGGTGTGTGGAATATTGCAGCACACATGCTCTATATGCAGGAGCCTTTGCTGATATTCTACTTATGGACTACTCATGGGTTATGTATGGCTTTGTATGTAGACTTTATGGTCTCTTTGGATCAGGAACTTGTGAATGTTTGTCCTAGCTCAAACAGCTTGGTTTATGTGATGGAATTGCTTGAAAGATGTTGGAGGCTGTGATCTTGCTGAAGAGAGTTCATGTCTCTGGTGTGGTGTGCCCATGAGCTTTGGAGAAGTATCTTCTGTGTTGAGACATGGCTGCTTAGAGACATGGGCACGATTTTCAACACAGGTGGCTTTAAAAGTGTCATGAAAGGTGCCAATCATTGTGATTGTAAAAATATTCTTGTGACTCTTTAGCGCATGAGAATGGTCAGTGGTATTGGAAGCCAAACTCTAAAGATGTTGCTGGAGAAATATGCTGCCCTTGCCACCTGTAAATAACGTTACCAGAGTGAAGCACCTGTGTGGTTCTAGACAGCTCACATGGGTTGTGAAGCAGGCGACTCTGAAGGTCACACAGCAGGAATTTGAATTCTTTAAGACTCTAGATTGTGGAATGGAAAGCATAACGGAAGTAGCCTAGCTGCATGACGGAAGAATGATAAGAATAATGTATTGCAAAGACTAATCAGCTTAATAAATGATTAAACATGTGCATTTTGCTATATTGTGGTTTGCACTGGAGTAAAAGTTGGTAGACAAGTGCTTTCTTAAAAGGATGACATACATCATTGTGGTGTGTGGAATATTGCAGCACACATGCTCTATATGCAGGAGCCTTTGCTGATATTCTACTTATGGACTACTCATGGGTTATGTATGGCTTTGTATGTAGACTTTATGGTCTCTTTGGATCAGGAACTTGTGAATGTTTGTCCTAGCTCAAACAGCTTGGTTTATGTGATGGAATTGCTTGAAAGATGTTGGAGGCTGTGATCTTGCTGAAGAGAGTTCATGTCTCTGGTGTGGTGTGCCCATGAGCTTTGGAGAAGTATCTTCTGTGTTGAGACATGGCTGCTTAGAGACATGGGCACGATTTTCAACACAGGTGGCTTTAAAAGTGTCATGAAAGGTGCCAATCATTGTGATTGTAAAAATATGCTTGTGACTCTTTAGCGCATGAGAATGGTCAGTGGTATTGGAAGCCAAACTCTAAAGATGTTGCTGGAGAAATATGCTGCCCTTGCCACCTGTAAATAACGTTACCAGAGTGAAGCACCTGTGTGGTTCTAGACAGCTCACATGGGTTGTGAAGCAGGCGACTCTGAAGGTCACACAGCAGGAATTTGAATTCTTTAAGACTCTAGATTGTGGAATGGAAAGCATAACGGAAGTAGCCTAGCTGCATGACGGAAGAATGATAAGAATAATGTATTGCAAAGACTAATCAGCTTAATAAATGATTAAACATGTGCATTTTGCTATATTGTGGTTTGCACTGGAGTAAAAGTTGGTAGACAAGTGCTTTCTTAAAAGGATGACATACATCATTGTGGTGTGTGGAATATTGCAGCACACATGCTCTATATGCAGGAGCCTTTGCTGATATTCTACTTATGGACTACTCATGGGTTATGTATGGCTTTGTATGTAGACTTTATGGTCTCTTTGGATCAGGAACTTGTGAATGTTTGTCCTAGCTCAAACAGCTTGGTTTATGTGATGGAATTGCTTGAAAGATGTTGGAGGCTGTGATCTTGCTGAAGAGAGTTCATGTCTCTGGTGTGGTGTGCCCATGAGCTTTGGAGAAGTATCTTCTGTGTTGAGACATGGCTGCTTAGAGACATGGGCACGATTTTCAACACAGGTGGCTTTAAAAGTGTCATGAAAGGTGCCAATCATTGTGATTGTAAAAATATGCTTGTGACTCTTTAGCGCATGAGAATGGTCAGTGGTATTGGAAGCCAAACTCTAAAGATGTTGCTGGAGAAATATGCTGCCCTTGCCACCTGTAAATAACGTTACCAGAGTGAAGCACCTGTGTGGTTCTAGACAGCTCACATGGGTTGTGAAGCAGGCGACTCTGAAGGTCACACAGCAGGAATTTGAATTCTTTAAGACTCTAGATTGTGGAATGGAAAGCATAACGGAAGTAGCCTAGCTGCATGACGGAAGAATGATAAGAATAATGTATTGCAAAGACTAATCAGCTTAATAAATGATTAAACATGTGCATTTTGCTATATTGTGGTTTGCACTGGAGTAAAAGTTGGTAGACAAGTGCTTTCTTAAAAGGATGACATACATCATTGTGGTGTGTGGAATATTGCAGCACACATGCTCTATATGCAGGAGCCTTTGCTGATATTCTACTTATGGACTACTCATGGGTTATGTATGGCTTTGTATGTAGACTTTATGGTCTCTTTGGATCAGGAACTTGTGAATGTTTGTCCTAGCTCAAACAGCTTGGTTTATGTGATGGAATTGCTTGAAAGATGTTGGAGGCTGTGATCTTGCTGAAGAGAGTTCATGTCTCTGGTGTGGTGTGCCCATGAGCTTTGGAGAAGTATCTTCTGTGTTGAGACATGGCTGCTTAGAGACATGGGCACGATTTTCAACACAGGTGGCTTTAAAAGTGTCATGAAAGGTGCCAATCATTGTGATTGTAAAAATATGCTTGTGACTCTTTAGCGCATGAGAATGGTCAGTGGTATTGGAAGCCAAACTCTAAAGATGTTGCTGGAGAAATATGCTGCCCTTGCCACCTGTAAATAACGTTACCAGAGTGAAGCACCTGTGTGGTTCTAGACAGCTCACATGGGTTGTGAAGCAGGCGACTCTGAAGGTCACACAGCAGGAATTTGAATTCTTTAAGACTCTAGATTGTGGAATGGAAAGCATAACGGAAGTAGCCTAGCTGCATGACGGAAGAATGATAAGAATAATGTATTGCAAAGACTAATCAGCTTAATAAATGATTAAACATGTGCATTTTGCTATATTGTGGTTTGCACTGGAGTAAAAGTTGGTAGACAAGTGCTTTCTTAAAAGGATGACATACATCATTGTGGTGTGTGGAATATTGCAGCACACATGCTCTATATGCAGGAGCCTTTGCTGATATTCTACTTATGGACTACTCATGGGTTATGTATGGCTTTGTATGTAGACTTTATGGTCTCTTTGGATCAGGAACTTGTGAATGTTTGTCCTAGCTCAAACAGCTTGGTTTATGTGATGGAATTGCTTGAAAGATGTTGGAGGCTGTGATCTTGCTGAAGAGAGTTCATGTCTCTGGTGTGGTGTGCCCATGAGCTTTGGAGAAGTATCTTGTGTGTTGAGACATGGCTGCTTAGAGACATGGGCACGATTTTCAACACAGGTGGCTTTAAAAGTGTCATGAAAGGTGCCAATCATTGTGATTGTAAAAATATGCTTGTGACTCTTTAGCGCATGAGAATGGTCAGTGGTATTGGAAGCCAAACTCTAAAGATGTTGCTGGAGAAATATGCTGCCCTTGCCACCTGTAAATAACGTTATCAGAGTGAAGCACCTGTGTGGTTCTAGACAGCTCACATGGGTTGTGAAGCAGGCGACTCTGAAGGTCACACAGCAGGAATTTGAATTCTTTAAGACTCTAGATTGTGGAATGGAAAGCATAACGGAAGTAGCCTAGCTGCATGACGGAAGAATGATAAGAATAATGTATTGCAAAGACTAATCAGCTTAATAAATGATTAAACATGTGCATTTTGCTATATTGTGGTTTGCACTGGAGTAAAAGTTGGTAGACAAGTGCTTTCTTAAAAGGATGACATACATCATTGTGGTGTGTGGAATATTGCAGCACACATGCTCTATATGCAGGAGCCTTTGCTGATATTCTACTTATGGACTACTCATGGGTTATGTATGGCTTTGTATGTAGACTTTATGGTCTCTTTGGATCAGGAACTTGTGAATGTTTGTCCTAGCTCAAACAGCTTGGTTTATGTGATGGAATTGCTTGAAAGATGTTGGAGGCTGTGATCTTGCTGAAGAGAGTTCATGTCTCTGGTGTGGTGTGCCCATGAGCTTTGGAGAAGTATCTTCTGTGTTGAGACATGGCTGCTTAGAGACATGGGCACGATTTTCAACACAGGTGGCTTTAAAAGTATCATGAAAGGTGCCAATCATTGTGATTGTAAAAATATGCTTGTGACTCTTTAGCGCATGAGAATGGTCAGTGGTATTGGAAGCCAAACTCTAAAGATGTTGCTGGAGATATATGCTGCCCTTGCCACCTGTAAATAACGTTACCAGAGTGAAGCACCTGTGTGGTTCTAGACAGCTCACATGGGTTGTGAAGCAGGCGACTCTGAAGGTCACACAGCAGGAATTTGAATTCTTTAAGACTCTAGATTGTGGAATGGAAAGCATAACGGAAGTAGCCTAGCTGCATGACGGAAGAATGATAAGAATAATGTATTGCAAAGACTAATCAGCTTAATAAATGATTAAACATGTGCATTTTGCTATATTGTGGTTTGCACTGGAGTAAAAGTTGGTAGACAAGTGCTTTCTTAAAAGGATGACATACATCATTGTGGTGTGTGGAATATTGCAGCACACATGCTCTATATGCAGGAGCCTTTGCTGATATTCTACTTATGGACTACTCATGGGTTATGTATGGCTTTGTATGTAGACTTTATGGTCTCTTTGGATCAGGAACTTGTGAATGTTTGTCCTAGCTCAAACAGCTTGGTTTATGTGATGGAATTGCTTGAAAGATGTTGGAGGCTGTGATCTTGCTGAAGAGAGTTCATGTCTCTGGTGTGGTGTGCCCATGAGCTTTGGAGAAGTATCTTCTGTGTTGAGACATGGCTGCTTAGAGACATGGGCACGATTTTCAACACAGGTGGCTTTAAAAGTGTCATGAAAGGTGCCAATCATTGTGATTGTAAAAATATTCTTGTGACTCTTTAGCGCATGAGAATGGTCAGTGGTATTGGAAGCCAAACTCTAAAGATGTTGCTGGAGAAATATGCTGCCCTTGCCACCTGTAAATAACGTTACCAGAGTGAAGCACCTGTGTGGTTCTAGACAGCTCACATGGGTTGTGAAGCAGGCGACTCTGAAGGTCACACAGCAGGAATTTGAATTCTTTAAGACTCTAGATTGTGGAATGGAAAGCATAACGGAAGTAGCCTAGCTGCATGACGGAAGAATGATAAGAATAATGTATTGCAAAGACTTATCAGCTTAATAAATGATTAAACATGTGCATTTTGCTATATTGTGGTTTGCACTGGAGTAAAAGTTGGTAGACAAGTGCTTTCTTAAAAGGATGACATACATCATTGTGGTGTGTGGAATATTGCAGCACACATGCTCTATATGCAGGAGCCTTTGCTGATATTCTACTTATGGACTACTCATGGGTTATGTATGGCTTTGTATGTAGACTTTATGGTCTCTTTGGATCAGGAACTTGTGAATGTTTGTCCTAGCTCAAACAGCTTGGTTTATGTGATGGAATTGCTTGAAAGATGTTGGAGGCTGTGATCTTGCTGAAGAGAGTTCATGTCTCTGGTGTGGTGTGCCCATGAGCTTTGGAGAAGTATCTTCTGTGTTGAGACATGGCTGCTTAGAGACATGGGCACGATTTTCAACACAGGTGGCTTTAAAAGTGTCATGAAAGGTGCCAATCATTGTGATTGTAAAAATATGCTTGTGACTCTTTAGCGCATGAGAATGGTCAGTGGTATTGGAAGCCAAACTCTAAAGATGTTGCTGGAGAAATATGCTGCCCTTGCCACCTGTAAATAACGTTACCAGAGTGAAGCACCTGTGTGGTTCTAGACAGCTCACATGGGTTGTGAAGCAGGCGACTCTGAAGGTCACACAGCAGGAATTTGAATTCTTTAAGACTCTAGATTGTGGAATGGAAAGCATAACGGAAGTAGCCTAGCTGCATGATGGAAGAATGATAAGAATAATGTATTGCAAAGACTAATCAGCTTAATAAATGATTAAACATGTGCATTTTGCTATATTGTGGTTTGCACTGGAGTAAAAGTTGGTAGACAAGTGCTTTCTTAAAAGGATGACATACATCATTGTGGTGTGTGGAATATTGCAGCACACATGCTCTATATGCAGGAGCCTTTGCTGATATTCTACTTATGGACTACTCATGGGTTATGTATGGCTTTGTATGTAGACTTTATGGTCTCTTTGGATCAGGAACTTGTGAATGTTTGTCCTAGCTCAAACAGCTTGGTTTATGTGATGGAATTGCTTGAAAGATGTTGGAGGCTGTGATCTTGCTGAAGAGAGTTCATGTCTCTGGTGTGGTGTGCCCATGAGCTTTGGAGAAGTATCTTCTGTGTTGAGACATGGCTGCTTAGAGACATGGGCACGATTTTCAACACAGGTGGCTTTAAAAGTGTCATGAAAGGTGCCAATCATTGTGATTGTAAAAATATGCTTGTGACTCTTTAGCGCATGAGAATGGTCAGTGGTATTGGAAGCCAAACTCTAAAGATGTTGCTGGAGAAATATGCTGCCCTTGCCACCTGTAAATAACGTTACCAGAGTGAAGCACCTGTGTGGTTCTAGACAGCTCACATGGGTTGTGAAGCAGGCGACTCTGAAGGTCACACAGCAGGAATTTGAATTCTTTAAGACTCTAGATTGTGGAATGGAAAGCATAACGGAAGTAGCCTAGCTGCATGACGGAAGAATGATAAGAATAATGTATTGCAAAGACTAATCAGCTTAATAAATGATTAAACATGTGCATTTTGCTATATTGTGGTTTGCACTGGAGTAAAAGTTGGTAGACAAGTGCTTTCTTAAAAGGATGACATACATCATTGTGGTGTGTGGAATATTGCAGCACACATGCTCTATATGCAGGAGCCTTTGCTGATATTCTACTTATGGACTACTCATGGGTTATGTATGGCTTTGTATGTAGACTTTATGGTCTCTTTGGATCAGGAACTTGTGAATGTTTGTCCTAGCTCAAACAGCTTGGTTTATGTGATGGAATTGCTTGAAAGATGTTGGAGGCTGTGATCTTGCTGAAGAGAGTTCATGTCTCTGGTGTGGTGTGCCCATGAGCTTTGGAGAAGTATCTTCTGTGTTGAGACATGGCTGCTTAGAGACATGGGCACGATTTTCAACACAGGTGGCTTTAAAAGTGTCATGAAAGGTGCCAATCATTGTGATTGTAAAAATATGCTTGTGACTCTTTAGCGCATGAGAATGGTCAGTGGTATTGGAAGCCAAACTCTAAAGATGTTGCTGGAGAAATATGCTGCCCTTGCCACCTGTAAATAATGTTATCAGAGTGAAGCACCTGTGTGGTTCTAGACAGCTCACATGGGTTGTGAAGCAGGCGACTCTGAAGGTCACACAGCAGGAATTTGAATTCTTTAAGACTCTAGATTGTGGAATGGAAAGCATAACGGAAGTAGCCTAGCTGCATGACGGAAGAATGATAAGAATAATGTATTGCAAAGACTAATCAGCTTAATAAATGATTAAACATGTGCATTTTGCTATATTGTGGTTTGCACTGGAGTAAAAGTTGGTAGACAAGTGCTTTCTTAAAAGGATGACATACATCATTGTGGTGTGTGGAATATTGCAGCACACATGCTCTATATGCAGGAGCCTTTGCTGATATTCTACTTATGGACTACTCATGGGTTATGTATGGCTTTGTATGTAGACTTTATGGTCTCTTTGGATCAGGAACTTGTGAATGTTTGTCCTAGCTCAAACAGCTTGGTTTATGTGATGGAATTGCTTGAAAGATGTTGGAGGCTGTGATCTTGCTGAAGAGAGTTCATGTCTCTGGTGTGGTGTGCCCATGAGCTTTGGAGAAGTATCTTCTGTGTTGAGACATGGCTGCTTAGAGACATGGGCACGGTTTTCAACACAGGTGGCTTTAAAAGTGTCATGAAAGGTGCCAATCATTGTGATTGTAAAAATATTCTTGTGACTCTTTAGCGCATGAGAATGGTCAGTGGTATTGGAAGCCAAACTCTAAAGATGTTGCTGGAGAAATATGCTGCCCTTGCCACCTGTAAATAACGTTATCAGAGTGAAGCACCTGTGTGGTTCTAGACAGCTCACATGGGTTGTGAAGCAGGCGACTCTGAAGGTCACACAGCAGGAATTTGAATTCTTTAAGACTCTAGATTGTGGAATGGAAAGCATAACGGAAGTAGCCTAGCTGCATGACGGAAGAATGATAAGAATAATGTATTGCAAAGACTAATCAGCTTAATAAATGATTAAACATGTGCATTTTGCTATATTGTGGTTTGCACTGGAGTAAAAGTTGGTAGACAAGTGCTTTCTTAAAAGGATGACATACATCATTGTGGTGTGTGGAATATTGCAGCACACATGCTCTATATGCAGGAGCCTTTGCTGAAATTCTACTTATGGACTACTCATGGGTTATGTATGGCTTTGTATGTAGACTTTATGGTCTCTTTGGATCAGGAACTTGTGAATGTTTGTCCTAGCTCAAACAGCTTGGTTTATGTGATGGAATTGCTTGAAAGATGTTGGAGGCTGTGATCTTGCTGAAGAGAGTTCATGTCTCTGGTGTGGTGTGCCCATGAGCTTTGGAGAAGTATCTTCTGTGTTGAGACATGGCTGCTTAGAGACATGGGCACGATTTTCAACACAGGTGGCTTTAAAAGTGTCATGAAAGGTGCCAATCATTGTGATTGTAAAAATATTCTTGTGACTCTTTAGCGCATGAGAATGGTCAGTGGTATTGGAAGCCAAACTCTAAAGATGTTGCTGGAGAAATATGCTGCCCTTGCCACCTGTAAATAACGTTACCAGAGTGAAGCACCTGTGTGGTTCTAGACAGCTCACATGGGTTGTGAAGCAGGCGACTCTGAAGGTCACACAGCAGGAATTTGAATTCTTTAAGACTCTAGATTGTGGAATGGAAAGCATAACGGAAGTAGCCTAGCTGCATGACGGAAGAATGATAAGAATAATGTATTGCAAAGACTAATCAGCTTAATAAATGATTAAACATGTGCATTTTGCTATATTGTGGTTTGCACTGGAGTAAAAGTTGGTAGACAAGTGCTTTCTTAAAAGGATGACATACATCATTGTGGTGTGTGGAATATTGCAGCACACATGCTCTATATGCAGGAGCCTTTGCTGATATTCTACTTATGGACTACTCATGGGTTATGTATGGCTTTGTATGTAGACTTTATGGTCTCTTTGGATCAGGAACTTGTGACTGTTTGTCCTAGCTCAAACAGCTTGGTTTATGTGATGGAATTGCTTGAAAGATGTTGGAGGCTGTGATCTTGCTGAAGAGAGTTCATGTCTCTGGTGTGGTGTGCCCATGAGCTTTGGAGAAGTATCTTCTGTGTTGAGACATGGCTGCTTAGAGACATGGGCACGATTTTCAACACAGGTGGCTTTAAAAGTGTCATGAAAGGTGCCAATCATTGTGATTGTAAAAATATTCTTGTGACTCTTTAGCGCATGAGAATGGTCAGTGGTATTGGAAGCCAAACTCTAAAGATGTTGCTGGAGAAATATGCTGCCCTTGCCACCTGTAAATAACGTTACCAGAGTGAAGCACCTGTGTGGTTCTAGACAGCTCACATGGGTTGTGAAGCAGGCGACTCTGAAGGTCACACAGCAGGAATTTGAATTCTTTAAGACTCTAGATTGTGGAATGGAAAGCATAACGGAAGTAGCCTAGCTGCATGACGGAAGAATGATAAGAATAATGTATTGCAAAGACTAATCAGCTTAATAAATGATTAAACATGTGCATTTTGCTATATTGTGGTTTGCACTGGAGTAAAAGTTGGTAGACAAGTGCTTTCTTAAAAGGATGACATACATCATTGTGGTGTGTGGAATATTGCAGCACACATGCTCTATATGCAGGAGCCTTTGCTGATATTCTACTTATGGACTACTCATGGGTTATGTATGGCTTTGTATGTAGACTTTATGGTCTCTTTGGATCAGGAACTTGTGAATGTTTGTCCTAGCTCAAACAGCTTGGTTTATGTGATGGAATTGCTTGAAAGATGTTGGAGGCTGTGATCTTGCTGAAGAGAGTTCATGTCTCTGGTGTGGTGTGCCCATGAGCTTTGGAGAAGTATCTTCTGTGTTGAGACATGGCTGCTTAGAGACATGGGCACGATTTTCAACACAGGTGGCTTTAAAAGTGTCATGAAAGGTGCCAATCATTGTGATTGTAAAAATATGCTTGTGACTCTTTAGCGCATGAGAATGGTCAGTGGTATTGGAAGCCAAACTCTAAAGATGTTGCTGGAGAAATATGCTGCCCTTGCCACCTGTAAATAACGTTACCAGAGTGAAGCACCTGTGTGGTTCTAGACAGCTCACATGGGTTGTGAAGCAGGCGACTCTGAAGGTCACACAGCAGGAATTTGAATTCTTTAAGACTCTAGATTGTGGAATGGAAAGCATAACGGAAGTAGCCTAGCTGCATGACGGAAGAATGATAAGAATAATGTATTGCAAAGACTAATCAGCTTAATGAATGATTAAACTTGTGCATTTTGCTATATTGTGGTTTGCACTGGAGTAAAAGTTGGTAGACAAGTGCTTTCTTAAAAGGATGACATACATCATTGTGGTGTGTGGAATATTGCAGCACACATGCTCTATATGCAGGAGCCTTTGCTGAAATTCTACTTATGGACTACTCATGGGTTATGTATGGCTTTGTATGTAGACTTTATGGTCTCTTTGGATCAGGAACTTGTGAATGTTTGTCCTAGCTCAAACAGCTTGGTTTATGTGATGGAATTGCTTGAAAGATGTTGGAGGCTGTGATCTTGCTGAAGAGAGTTCATGTCTCTGGTGTGGTGTGCCCATGAGCTTTGGAGAAGTATCTTCTGTGTTGAGACATGGCTGCTTAGAGACATGGGCACGATTTTCAACACAGGTGGCTTTAAAAGTGTCATGAAAGGTGCCAATCATTGTGATTGTAAAAATATTCTTGTGACTCTTTAGCGCATGAGAATGGTCAGTGGTATTGGAAGCCAAACTCTAAAGATGTTGCTGGAGAAATATGCTGCCCTTGCCACCTGTAAATAACGTTACCAGAGTGAAGCACCTGTGTGGTTCTAGACAGCTCACATGGGTTGTGAAGCAGGCGACTCTGAAGGTCACACAGCAGGAATTTGAATTCTTTAAGACTCTAGATTGTGGAATGGAAAGCATAACGGAAGTAGCCTAGCTGCATGACGGAAGAATGATAAGAATAATGTATTGCAAAGACTAATCAGCTTAATAAATGATTAAACATGTGCATTTTGCTATATTGTGGTTTGCACTGGAGTAAAAGTTGGTAGACAAGTGCTTTCTTAAAAGGATGACATACATCATTGTGGTGTGTGGAATATTGCAGCACACATGCTCTATATGCAGGAGCCTTTGCTGATATTCTACTTATGGACTACTCATGGGTTATGTATGGCTTTGTATGTAGACTTTATGGTCTCTTTGGATCAGGAACTTGTGAATGTTTGTCCTAGCTCAAACAGCTTGGTTTATGTGATGGAATTGCTTGAAAGATGTTGGAGGCTGTGATCTTGCTGAAGAGAGTTCATGTCTCTGGTGTGGTGTGCCCATGAGCTTTGGAGAAGTATCTTCTGTGTTGAGACATGGCTGCTTAGAGACATGGGCACGATTTTCAACACAGGTGGCTTTAAAAGTGTCATGAAAGGTGCCAATCATTGTGATTGTAAAAATATTCTTGTGACTCTTTAGCGCATGAGAATGGTCAGTGGTATTGGAAGCCAAACTCTAAAGATGTTGCTGGAGAAATATGCTGCCCTTGCCACCTGTAAATAACGTTACCAGAGTGAAGCACCTGTGTGGTTCTAGACAGCTCACATGGGTTGTGAAGCAGGCGACTCTGAAGGTCACACAGCAGGAATTTGAATTCTTTAAGACTCTAGATTGTGGAATGGAAAGCATAACGGAAGTAGCCTAGCTGCATGACGGAAGAATGATAAGAATAATGTATTGCAAAGACTAATCAGCTTAATAAATGATTAAACATGTGCATTTTGCTATATTGTGGTTTGCACTGGAGTAAAAGTTGGTAGACAAGTGCTTTCTTAAAAGGATGACATACATCATTGTGGTGTGTGGAATATTGCAGCACACATGCTCTATATGCAGGAGCCTTTGCTGATATTCTACTTATGGACTACTCATGGGTTATGTATGGCTTTGTATGTAGACTTTATGGTCTCTTTGGATCAGGAACTTGTGAATGTTTGTCCTAGCTCAAACAGCTTGGTTTATGTGATGGAATTGCTTGAAAGATGTTGGAGGCTGTGATCTTGCTGAAGAGAGTTCATGTCTCTGGTGTGGTGTGCCCATGAGCTTTGGAGAAGTATCTTCTGTGTTGAGACATGGCTGCTTAGAGACATGGGCACGATTTTCAACACAGGTGGCTTTAAAAGTGTCATGAAAGGTGCCAATCATTGTGATTGTAAAAATATGCTTGTGACTCTTTAGCGCATGAGAATGGTCAGTGGTATTGGAAGCCAAACTCTAAAGATGTTGCTGGAGAAATATGCTGCCCTTGCCACCTGTAAATAACGTTACCAGAGTGAAGCACCTGTGTGGTTCTAGACAGCTCACATGGGTTGTGAAGCAGGCGACTCTGAAGGTCACACAGCAGGAATTTGAATTCTTTAAGACTCTAGATTGTGGAATGGAAAGCATAACGGAAGTAGCCTAGCTGCATGACGGAAGAATGATAAGAATAATGTATTGCAAAGACTAATCAGCTTAATAAATGATTAAACATGTGCATTTTGCTATATTGTGGTTTGCACTGGAGTAAAAGTTGGTAGACAAGTGCTTTCTTAAAAGGATGACATACATCATTGTGGTGTGTGGAATATTGCAGCACACATGCTCTATATGCAGGAGCCTTTGCTGATATTCTACTTATGGACTACTCATGGGTTATGTATGGCTTTGTATGTAGACTTTATGGTCTCTTTGGATCAGGAACTTGTGAATGTTTGTCCTAGCTCAAACAGCTTGGTTTATGTGATGGAATTGCTTGAAAGATGTTGGAGGCTGTGATCTTGCTGAAGAGAGTTCATGTCTCTGGTGTGGTGTGCCCATGAGCTTTGGAGAAGTATCTTCTGTGTTGAGACATGGCTGCTTAGAGACATGGGCACGATTTTCAACACAGGTGGCTTTAAAAGTGTCATGAAAGGTGCCAATCATTGTGATTGTAAAAATATGCTTGTGACTCTTTAGCGCATGAGAATGGTCAGTGGTATTGGAAGCCAAACTCTAAAGATGTTGCTGGAGAAATATGCTGCCCTTGCCACCTGTAAATAACGTTACCAGAGTGAAGCACCTGTGTGGTTCTAGACAGCTCACATGGGTTGTGAAGCAGGCGACTCTGAAGGTCACACAGCAGGAATTTGAATTCTTTAAGACTCTAGATTGTGGAATGGAAAGCATAACGGAAGTAGCCTAGCTGCATGACGGAAGAATGATAAGAATAATGTATTGCAAAGACTAATCAGCTTAATAAATGATTAAACATGTGCATTTTGCTATATTGTGGTTTGCACTGGAGTAAAAGTTGGTAGACAAGTGCTTTCTTAAAAGGATGACATACATCATTGTGGTGTGTGGAATATTGCAGCACACATGCTCTATATGCAGGAGCCTTTGCTGATATTCTACTTATGGACTACTCATGGGTTATGTATGGCTTTGTATGTAGACTTTATGGTCTCTTTGGATCAGGAACTTGTGAATGTTTGTCCTAGCTCAAACAGCTTGGTTTATGTGATGGAATTGCTTGAAAGATATTGGAGGCTGTGATCTTGCTGAAGAGAGTTCATGTCTCTGGTGTGGTGTGCCCATGAGCTTTGGAGAAGTATCTTCTGTGTTGAGACATGGCTGCTTAGAGACATGGGCACGATTTTCAACACAGGTGGCTTTAAAAGTGTCATGAAAGGTGCCAATCATTGTGATTGTAAAAATATGCTTGTGACTCTTTAGCGCATGAGAATGGTCAGTGGTATTGGAAGCCAAACTCTAAAGATGTTGCTGGAGAAATATGCTGCCCTTGCCACCTGTAAATAACGTTACCAGAGTGAAGCACCTGTGTGGTTCTAGACAGCTCACATGGGTTGTGAAGCAGGCGACTCTGAAGGTCACACAGCAGGAATTTGAATTCTTTAAGACTCTAGATTGTGGAATGGAAAGCATAACGGAAGTAGCCTAGCTGCATGACGGAAGAATGATAAGAATAATGTATTGCAAAGACTAATCAGCTTAATAAATGATTAAACATGTGCATTTTGCTATATTGTGGTTTGCACTGGAGTAAAAGTTGGTAGACAAGTGCTTTCTTAAAAGGATGACATACATCATTGTGGTGTGTGGAATATTGCAGCACACATGCTCTATATGCAGGAGCCTTTGCTGATATTCTACTTATGGACTACTCATGGGTTATGTATGGCTTTGTATGTAGACTTTATGGTCTCTTTGGATCAGGAACTTGTGAATGTTTGTCCTAGCTCAAACAGCTTGGTTTATGTGATGGAATTGCTTGAAAGATGTTGGAGGCTGTGATCTTGCTGAAGAGAGTTCATGTCTCTGGTGTGGTGTGCCCATGAGCTTTGGAGAAGTATCTTCTGTGTTGAGACATGGCTGCTTAGAGACATGGGCACGATTTTCAACACAGGTGGCTTTAAAAGTGTCATGAAAGGTGCCAATCATTGTGATTGTAAAAATATGCTTGTGACTCTTTAGCGCATGAGAATGGTCAGTGGTATTGGAAGCCAAACTCTAAAGATGTTGCTGGAGAAATATGCTGCCCTTGCCACCTGTAAATAACGTTATCAGAGTGAAGCACCTGTGTGGTTCTAGACAGCTCACATGGGTTGTGAAGCAGGCGACTCTGAAGGTCACACAGCAGGAATTTGAATTCTTTAAGACTCTAGATTGTGGAATGGAAAGCATAACGGAAGTAGCCTAGCTGCATGACGGAAGAATGATAAGAATAATGTATTGCAAAGACTAATCAGCTTAATAAATGATTAAACATGTGCATTTTGCTATATTGTGGTTTGCACTGGAGTAAAAGTTGGTAGACAAGTGCTTTCTTAAAAGGATGACATACATCATTGTGGTGTGTGGAATATTGCAGCACACATGCTCTATATGCAGGAGCCTTTGCTGATATTCTACTTATGGACTACTCATGGGTTATGTATGGCTTTGTATGTAGACTTTATGGTCTCTTTGGATCAGGAACTTGTGAATGTTTGTCCTAGCTCAAACAGCTTGGTTTATGTGATGGAATTGCTTGAAAGATGTTGGAGGCTGTGATCTTGCTGAAGAGAGTTCATGTCTCTGGTGTGGTGTGCCCATGAGCTTTGGAGAAGTATCTTCTGTGTTGAGACATGGCTGCTTAGAGACATGGGCACGATTTTCAACACAGGTGGCTTTAAAAGTGTCATGAAAGGTGCCAATCATTGTGATTGTAAAAATATGCTTGTGACTCTTTAGCGCATGAGAATGGTCAGTGGTATTGGAAGCCAAACTCTAAAGATGTTGCTGGAGAAATATGCTGCCCTTGCCACCTGTAAATAATGTTATCAGAGTGAAGCACCTGTGTGGTTCTAGACAGCTCACATGGGTTGTGAAGCAGGCGACTCTGAAGGTCACACAGCAGGAATTTGAATTCTTTAAGACTCTAGATTGTGGAATGGAAAGCATAACGGAAGTAGCCTAGCTGCATGACGGAAGAATGATAAGAATAATGTATTGCAAAGACTAATCAGCTTAATAAATGATTAAACATGTGCATTTTGCTATATTGTGGTTTGCACTGGAGTAAAAGTTGGTAGACAAGTGCTTTCTTAAAAGGATGACATACATCATTGTGGTGTGTGGAATATTGCAGCACACATGCTCTATATGCAGGAGCCTTTGCTGATATTCTACTTATGGACTACTCATGGGTTATGTATGGCTTTGTATGTAGACTTTATGGTCTCTTTGGATCAGGAACTTGTGAATGTTTGTCCTAGCTCAAACAGCTTGGTTTATGTGATGGAATTGCTTGAAAGATGTTGGAGGCTGTGATCTTGCTGAAGAGAGTTCATGTCTCTGGTGTGGTGTGCCCATGAGCTTTGGAGAAGTATCTTCTGTGTTGAGACATGGCTGCTTAGAGACATGGGCACGATTTTCAACACAGGTGGCTTTAAAAGTGTCATGAAAGGTGCCAATCATTGTGATTGTAAAAATATGCTTGTGACTCTTTAGCGCATGAGAATGGTCAGTGGTATTGGAAGCCAAACTCTAAAGATGTTGCTGGAGAAATATGCTGCCCTTGCCACCTGTAAATAACGTTATCAGAGTGAAGCACCTGTGTGGTTCTAGACAGCTCACATGGGTTGTGAAGCAGGCGACTCTGAAGGTCACACAGCAGGAATTTGAATTCTTTAAGACTCTAGATTGTGGAATGGAAAGCATAACGGAAGTAGCCTAGCTGCATGACGGAAGAATGATAAGAATAATGTATTGCAAAGACTAATCAGCTTAATAAATGATTAAACATGTGCATTTTGCTATATTGTGGTTTGCACTGGAGTAAAAGTTGGTAGACAAGTGCTTTCTTAAAAGGATGACATACATCATTGTGGTGTGTGGAATATTGCAGCACACATGCTCTATATGCAGGAGCCTTTGCTGATATTCTACTTATGGACTACTCATGGGTTATGTATGGCTTTGTATGTAGACTTTATGGTCTCTTTGGATCAGGAACTTGTGAATGTTTGTCCTAGCTCAAACAGCTTGGTTTATGTGATGGAATTGCTTGAAAGATGTTGGAGGCTGTGATCTTGCTGAAGAGAGTTCATGTCTCTGGTGTGGTGTGCCCATGAGCTTTGGAGAAGTATCTTCTGTGTTGAGACATGGCTGCTTAGAGACATGGGCACGATTTTCAACACAGGTGGCTTTAAAAGTGTCATGAAAGGTGCCAATCATTGTGATTGTAAAAATATGCTTGTGACTCTTTAGCGCATGAGAATGGTCAGTGGTATTGGAAGCCAAACTCTAAAGATGTTGCTGGAGAAATATGCTGCCCTTGCCACCTGTAAATAATGTTATCAGAGTGAAGCACCTGTGTGGTTCTAGACAGCTCACATGGGTTGTGAAGCAGGCGACTCTGAAGGTCACACAGCAGGAATTTGAATTCTTTAAGACTCTAGATTGTGGAATGGAAAGCATAACGGAAGTAGCCTAGCTGCATGACGGAAGAATGATAAGAATAATGTATTGCAAAGACTAATCAGCTTAATAAATGATTAAACATGTGCATTTTGCTATATTGTGGTTTGCACTGGAGTAAAAGTTGGTAGACAAGTGCTTTCTTAAAAGGATGACATACATCATTGTGGTGTGTGGAATATTGCAGCACACATGCTCTATATGCAGGAGCCTTTGCTGATATTCTACTTATGGACTACTCATGGGTTATGTATGGCTTTGTATGTAGACTTTATGGTCTCTTTGGATCAGGAACTTGTGAATGTTTGTCCTAGCTCAAACAGCTTGGTTTATGTGATGGAATTGCTTGAAAGATGTTGGAGGCTGTGATCTTGCTGAAGAGAGTTCATGTCTCTGGTGTGGTGTGCCCATGAGCTTTGGAGAAGTATCTTCTGTGTTGAGACATGGCTGCTTAGAGACATGGGCACGATTTTCAACACAGGTGGCTTTAAAAGTGTCATGAAAGGTGCCAATCATTGTGATTGTAAAAATATGCTTGTGACTCTTTAGCGCATGAGAATGGTCAGTGGTATTGGAAGCCAAACTCTAAAGATGTTGCTGGAGAAATATGCTGCCCTTGCCACCTGTAAATAACGTTACCAGAGTGAAGCACCTGTGTGGTTCTAGACAGCTCACATGGGTTGTGAAGCAGGCGACTCTGAAGGTCACACAGCAGGAATTTGAATTCTTTAAGACTCTAGATTGTGGAATGGAAAGCATAACGGAAGTAGCCTAGCTGCATGACGGAAGAATGATAAGAATAATGTATTGCAAAGACTAATCAGCTTAATAAATGATTAAACATGTGCATTTTGCTATATTGTGGTTTGCACTGGAGTAAAAGTTGGTAGACAAGTGCTTTCTTAAAAGGATGACATACATCATTGTGGTGTGTGGAATATTGCAGCACACATGCTCTATATGCAGGAGCCTTTGCTGATATTCTACTTATGGACTACTCATGGGTTATGTATGGCTTTGTATGTAGACTTTATGGTCTCTTTGGATCAGGAACTTGTGAATGTTTGTCCTAGCTCAAACAGCTTGGTTTATGTGATGGAATTGCTTGAAAGATGTTGGAAGCTGTGATCTTGCTGAAGAGAGTTCATGTCTCTGGTGTGGTGTGCCCATGAGCTTTGGAGAAGTATCTTCTGTGTTGAGACATGGCTGCTTAGAGACATGGGCACGATTTTCAACACAGGTGGCTTTAAAAGTGTCGTGAAAGGTGCCAATCATTGTGATTGTAAAAATATGCTTGTGACTCTTTAGCGCATGAGAATGGTCAGTGGTATTGGAAGCCAAACTCTAAAGATGTTGCTGGAGAAATATGCTGCCCTTGCCACCTGTAAATAACGTTACCAGAGTGAAGCACCTGTGTGGTTCTAGACAGCTCACATGGGTTGTGAAGCAGGCGACTCTGAAGGTCACACAGCAGGAATTTGAATTCTTTAAGACTCTAGATTGTGGAATGGAAAGCATAACGGAAGTAGCCTAGCTGCATGACGGAAGAATGATAAGAATAATGTATTGCAAAGACTAATCAGCTTAATAAATGATTAAACATGTGCATTTTGCTATATTGTGGTTTGCACTGGAGTAAAAGTTGGTAGACAAGTGCTTTCTTAAAAGGATGACATACATCATTGTGGTGTGTGGAATATTGCAGCACACATGCTCTATATGCAGGAGCCTTTGCTGATATTCTACTTATGGACTACTCATGGGTTATGTATGGCTTTGTATGTAGACTTTATGGTCTCTTTGGATCAGGAACTTGTGAATGTTTGTCCTAGCTCAAACAGCTTGGTTTATGTGATGGAATTGCTTGAAAGATGTTGGAGGCTGTGATCTTGCTGAAGAGAGTTCATGTCTCTGGTGTGGTGTGCCCATGAGCTTTGGAGAAGTATCTTCTGTGTTGAGACATGGCTGCTTAGAGACATGGGCACGATTTTCAACACAGGTGGCTTTAAAAGTGTCATGAAAGGTGCCAATCATTGTGATTGTAAAAATATGCTTGTGACTCTTTAGCGCATGAGAATGGTCAGTGGTATTGGAAGCCAAACTCTAAAGATGTTGCTGGAGAAATATGCTGCCCTTGCCACCTGTAAATAATGTTATCAGAGTGAAGCACCTGTGTGGTTCTAGACAGCTCACATGGGTTGTGAAGCAGGCGACTCTGAAGGTCACACAGCAGGAATTTGAATTCTTTAAGACTCTAGATTGTGGAATGGAAAGCATAACGGAAGTAGCCTAGCTGCATGACGGAAGAATGATAAGAATAATGTATTGCAAAGACTAATCAGCTTAATAAATGATTAAACATGTGCATTTTGCTATATTGTGGTTTGCACTGGAGTAAAAGTTGGTAGACAAGTGCTTTCTTAAAAGGATGACATACATCATTGTGGTGTGTGGAATATTGCAGCACACATGCTCTATATGCAGGAGCCTTTGCTGATATTCTACTTATGGACTACTCATGGGTTATGTATGGCTTTGTATGTAGACTTTATGGTCTCTTTGGATCAGGAACTTGTGAATGTTTGTCCTAGCTCAAACAGCTTGGTTTATGTGATGGAATTGCTTGAAAGATGTTGGAGGCTGTGATCTTGCTGAAGAGAGTTCATGTCTCTGGTGTGGTGTGCCCATGAGCTTTGGAGAAGTATCTTCTGTGTTGAGACATGGCTGCTTAGAGACATGGGCACGATTTTCAACACAGGTGGCTTTAAAAGTGTCATGAAAGGTGCCAATCATTGTGATTGTAAAAATATGCTTGTGACTCTTTAGCGCATGAGAATGGTCAGTGGTATTGGAAGCCAAACTCTAAAGATGTTGCTGGAGAAATATGCTGCCCTTGCCACCTGTAAATAATGTTATCAGAGTGAAGCACCTGTGTGGTTCTAGACAGCTCACATGGGTTGTGAAGCAGGCGACTCTGAAGGTCACACAGCAGGAATTTGAATTCTTTAAGACTCTAGATTGTGGAATGGAAAGCATAACGGAAGTAGCCTAGCTGCATGACGGAAGAATGATAAGAATAATGTATTGCAAAGACTAATCAGCTTAATAAATGATTAAACATGTGCATTTTGCTATATTGTGGTTTGCACTGGAGTAAAAGTTGGTAGACAAGTGCTTTCTTAAAAGGATGACATACATCATTGTGGTGTGTGGAATATTGCAGCACACATGCTCTATATGCAGGAGCCTTTGCTGATATTCTACTTATGGACTACTCATGGGTTATGTATGGCTTTGTATGTAGACTTTATGGTCTCTTTGGATCAGGAACTTGTGAATGTTTGTCCTAGCTCAAACAGCTTGGTTTATGTGATGGAATTGCTTGAAAGATGTTGGAGGCTGTGATCTTGCTGAAGAGAGTTCATGTCTCTGGTGTGGTGTGCCCATGAGCTTTGGAGAAGTATCTTCTGTGTTGAGACATGGCTGCTTAGAGACATGGGCACGATTTTCAACACAGGTGGCTTTAAAAGTGTCATGAAAGGTGCCAATCATTGTGATTGTAAAAATATGCTTGTGACTCTTTAGCGCATGAGAATGGTCAGTGGTATTGGAAGCCAAACTCTAAAGATGTTGCTGGAGAAATATGCTGCCCTTGCCACCTGTAAATAACGTTACCAGAGTGAAGCACCTGTGTGGTTCTAGACAGCTCACATGGGTTGTGAAGCAGGCGACTCTGAAGGTCACACAGCAGGAATTTGAATTCTTTAAGACTCTAGATTGTGGAATGGAAAGCATAACGGAAGTAGCCTAGCTGCATGACGGAAGAATGATAAGAATAATGTATTGCAAAGACTAATCAGCTTAATAAATGATTAAACATGTGCATTTTGCTATATTGTGGTTTGCACTGGAGTAAAAGTTGGTAGACAAGTGCTTTCTTAAAAGGATGACATACATCATTGTGGTGTGTGGAATATTGCAGCACACATGCTCTATATGCAGGAGCCTTTGCTGATATTCTACTTATGGACTACTCATGGGTTATGTATGGCTTTGTATGTAGACTTTATGGTCTCTTTGGATCAGGAACTTGTGAATGTTTGTCCTAGCTCAAACAGCTTGGTTTATGTGATGGAATTGCTTGAAAGATGTTGGAGGCTGTGATCTTGCTGAAGAGAGTTCATGTCTCTGGTGTGGTGTGCCCATGAGCTTTGGAGAAGTATCTTCTGTGTTGAGACATGGCTGCTTAGAGACATGGGCACGATTTTCAACACAGGTGGCTTTAAAAGTGTCATGAAAGGTGCCAATCATTGTGATTGTAAAAATATTCTTGTGACTCTTTAGCGCATGAGAATGGTCAGTGGTATTGGAAGCCAAACTCTAAAGATGTTGCTGGAGAAATATGCTGCCCTTGCCACCTGTAAATAACGTTACCAGAGTGAAGCACCTGTGTGGTTCTAGACAGCTCACATGGGTTGTGAAGCAGGCGACTCTGAAGGTCACACAGCAGGAATTTGAATTCTTTAAGACTCTAGATTGTGGAATGGAAAGCATAACGGAAGTAGCCTAGCTGCATGACGGAAGAATGATAAGAATAATGTATTGCAAAGACTAATCAGCTTAATAAATGATTAAACATGTGCATTTTGCTATATTGTGGTTTGCACTGGAGTAAAAGTTGGTAGACAAGTGCTTTCTTAAAAGGATGACATACATCATTGTGGTGTGTGGAATATTGCAGCACACATGCTCTATATGCAGGAGCCTTTGCTGATATTCTACTTATGGACTACTCATGGGTTATGTATGGCTTTGTATGTAGACTTTATGGTCTCTTTGGATCAGGAACTTGTGAATGTTTGTCCTAGCTCAAACAGCTTGGTTTATGTGATGGAATTGCTTGAAAGATGTTGGAGGCTGTGATCTTGCTGAAGAGAGTTCATGTCTCTGGTGTGGTGTGCCCATGAGCTTTGGAGAAGTATCTTCTGTGTTGAGACATGGCTGCTTAGAGACATGGGCACGATTTTCAACACAGGTGGCTTTAAAAGTGTCATGAAAGGTGCCAATCATTGTGATTGTAAAAATATGCTTGTGACTCTTTAGCGCATGAGAATGGTCAGTGGTATTGGAAGCCAAACTCTAAAGATGTTGCTGGAGAAATATGCTGCCCTTGCCACCTGTAAATAATGTTATCAGAGTGAAGCACCTGTGTGGTTCTAGACAGCTCACATGGGTTGTGAAGCAGGCGACTCTGAAGGTCACACAGCAGGAATTTGAATTCTTTAAGACTCTAGATTGTGGAATGGAAAGCATAACGGAAGTAGCCTAGCTGCATGACGGAAGAATGATAAGAATAATGTATTGCAAAGACTAATCAGCTTAATAAATGATTAAACATGTGCATTTTGCTATATTGTGGTTTGCACTGGAGTAAAAGTTGGTAGACAAGTGCTTTCTTAAAAGGATGACATACATCATTGTGGTGTGTGGAATATTGCAGCACACATGCTCTATATGCAGGAGCCTTTGCTGATATTCTACTTATGGACTACTCATGGGTTATGTATGGCTTTGTATGTAGACTTTATGGTCTCTTTGGATCAGGAACTTGTGAATGTTTGTCCTAGCTCAAACAGCTTGGTTTATGTGATGGAATTGCTTGAAAGATGTTGGAGGCTGTGATCTTGCTGAAGAGAGTTCATGTCTCTGGTGTGGTGTGCCCATGAGCTTTGGAGAAGTATCTTGTGTGTTGAGACATGGCTGCTTAGAGACATGGGCACGATTTTCAACACAGGTGGCTTTAAAAGTGTCATGAAAGGTGCCAATCATTGTGATTGTAAAAATATGCTTGTGACTCTTTAGCGCATGAGAATGGTCAGTGGTATTGGAAGCCAAACTCTAAAGATGTTGCTGGAGAAATATGCTGCCCTTGCCACCTGTAAATAACGTTATCAGAGTGAAGCACCTGTGTGGTTCTAGACAGCTCACATGGGTTGTGAAGCAGGCGACTCTGAAGGTCACACAGCAGGAATTTGAATTCTTTAAGACTCTAGATTGTGGAATGGAAAGCATAACGGAAGTAGCCTAGCTGCATGACGGAAGAATGATAAGAATAATGTATTGCAAAGACTAATCAGCTTAATAAATGATTAAACATGTGCATTTTGCTATATTGTGGTTTGCACTGGAGTAAAAGTTGGTAGACAAGTGCTTTCTTAAAAGGATGACATACATCATTGTGGTGTGTGGAATATTGCAGCACACATGCTCTATATGCAGGAGCCTTTGCTGATATTCTACTTATGGACTACTCATGGGTTATGTATGGCTTTGTATGTAGACTTTATGGTCTCTTTGGATCAGGAACTTGTGAATGTTTGTCCTAGCTCAAACAGCTTGGTTTATGTGATGGAATTGCTTGAAAGATGTTGGAGGCTGTGATCTTGCTGAAGAGAGTTCATGTCTCTGGTGTGGTGTGCCCATGAGCTTTGGAGAAGTATCTTCTGTGTTGAGACATGGCTGCTTAGAGACATGGGCACGATTTTCAACACAGGTGGCTTTAAAAGTGTCATGAAAGGTGCCAATCATTGTGATTGTAAAAATATGCTTGTGACTCTTTAGCGCATGAGAATGGTCAGTGGTATTGGAAGCCAAACTCTAAAGATGTTGCTGGAGAAATATGCTGCCCTTGCCACCTGTAAATAACGTTACCAGAGTGAAGCACCTGTGTGGTTCTAGACAGCTCACATGGGTTGTGAAGCAGGCGACTCTGAAGGTCACACAGCAGGAATTTGAATTCTTTAAGACTCTAGATTGTGGAATGGAAAGCATAACGGAAGTAGCCTAGCTGCATGACGGAAGAATGATAAGAATAATGTATTGCAAAGACTAATCAGCTTAATAAATGATTAAACATGTGCATTTTGCTATATTGTGGTTTGCACTGGAGTAAAAGTTGATAGACATATGGGTTCTTAAAAGAATAACAGACATAATTGAGGTTGGTGGAATATGGTAGCACACAGGGTAAACAAGTAGGAGCTTTTAATGATGTTGAATTTACCTATAAAACTCTTATATGAACAGGTGTTATGAGATGGCGACACACACATGGCGGGAGTGACAACGACTGTACAGTCACATAAACAGACACAAGGCAAGCTAAACTAAATGATACTAACAATTACACACGTATTTAATAATTGTACAACCTAACCATCATAAACCTATCTTTTAACTGAGCCGCGCTGGGGCCTCATGGGTAATTTGCCTCGGTCCAATGGGGCATTCCCCACTTACCCATGCGCCCCCGTGGCTGCGCTATTCATCTGTATTACGTTACGATAATGTACAATTATTTTAAATATGTCTGTAATTATGTGTGCCATTTAGTTTACCTTGCCCTGTGTCTGTTTATGTTACTTAAATGTTTTATTTTGTAGATTATTAAAAGAATAATCAAAAGGAGGCTGTGCCCTTAGGCTATAGGCATTTTACCAAGGCAACGGGACAACAAATCAAGTCAAAACAATTAGTTTTTCAAATTAAAGCGACACTCGTGCGTTTTTGTAAATCTACAAATTAAAAGGGAGACGGACTTGATTGTAGTCACTGGAAAACAGCTGCACACACGGTCGATATGTGAAAACTCCGCCTTTTATTTAAATTACACATAAAAGATATATAAGAACACGTCTAATGACATGGCGACACAAACATGGCGGGAGTGACAACGACTGTACAGTCACATAAACAGACACAAGGCAAGCTAAACTAAATGATACTAACAATTACACACGTATTTAATAATTGTACAACCTAACCATCATAAACCTATCTTTTAACTGAGCCGCGCTGGGGCCTCATGGGTAATTTGCCTCGGTCCAATGGGGCATTCCCCACTTACCCATGCGCCCCCGTGGCTGCGCTATTCGTCTGTATTACGTTACGATAATGTACAATTATTTTAAATATGTCTGTAATTATGTGTGCCATTTAGTTTACCTTGCCCTGTGTCTGTTTATGTTACTGAAATGTTTTATTTTGTAGATTATTAAAAGAATAATCAAAAGGAGGCCGTGCCCTTAGGCTATAGGCATTTTACCAAGGCAACGGGACAACAAATCAAGTCAAAACAATTCGTTTTTCAAATTAAAGCGACACTCGTGCGTTTTTGTAAATCTACAAATTAAAAGGGAGTCGGACTTGATTGTAGTCACTGGAAAACAGCTGCACACACGGTCGATATGGGAAAACTCCGCCTTTTATTTAAATTACACATAAAAGATATATAAGAACACATCTAATGACATGGCGACACAAACATGGCGGGAGTGACAACGACTGTACAGTCACATAAACAGACACAAGGCAAGCTAAACTAAATGATACTAACAATTACACACGTATTTAATAATTGTACAACCTAACCATCATGTAAAACCTATCTTTTAACTGAGGCGCGCTGGGGCCTCTTGGGTAATTTGCCTCGGTCCAATGGGGCATTCCCCACTTACCCATGCGCCCCCGTGGCTGCGCTATTCATCTGTATTACGTTACGATAATGTACAATTATTTTAAATATGTCTGTAATTATGTGTGCCATTTAGTTTACCTTGCCTGTGTCTGTTTATGTGACTGAAAAGTTTTATTTTGTAGATTAATAAAAGAATAATCAAAAGGAGGCCGTGCCCTTAGGCTATAGGCATTTTACCAAGGCAACGGGACAACAAATCAAGACAAAACAATTCGTTTTTCAAATTAAAGCGACACTCGTGCATTTTTGTTCATTTACAAATTAAATAGTGTTAACTTTCTAACCTCTAAAGTTTGTCATTTTGATAAAGTCTGTGCCTTTGTAATGAGTTTTGACATCTACAAAACTGTTCTAAACAGGTATAGTGAGAATACATTTCACATTTTCTTCTTTTTATAGAATGACCAATGATAATTATTATCGTTTTTGAAGTATACGTGTCCTGAGGACTGTTGTAAGATGACTGGATATAATGTAATAAGAAATATAATTAGTGAACAGTATATGGACTATTCATGGGTTATTTATGGCTTTGTATGTAGACTTTATGGTCTCTTTGGATCAGGAACTTGTGAATGTTTGTCCTAGCCCAAACAGCTTGGTTTATGTGATGGAATTGCTTGAAAGATGTTGGAGGCTGTGATCTTGCTGAAGAGAGTTCATGTCTCTGGTGTGGTGTGCCCATGAGCTTTGGAGAAGTATCTTCTGTGTTGAGACATGGCTGCTTAGAGACATGGGCACGATTTTCAACACAGGTGGCTTTAAAAGTGTCATGAAAGGTGCCAATCATTGTGATTGTAAAAATATGCTTGTGACTCTTTAGCGCATGAGAATGGTCAGTGGTATTGGAAGCCAAACTCTAAAGATGTTGCTGGAGAAATATGCTGCCCTTGCCACCTGTAAATAATGTTATCAGAGTGAAGCACCTGTGTGGTTCTAGACAGCTCACATGGGTTGTGAAGCAGGCGACTCTGAAGGTCACACAGCAGGAATTTGAATTCTTTAAGACTCTAGATTGTGGAATGGAAAGCATAACGGAAGTAGCCTAGCTGCATGACGGAAGAATGATAAGAATAATGTATTGCAAAGACTAATCAGCTTAATAAATGATTAAACATGTGCATTTTGCTATATTGTGGTTTGCACTGGAGTAAAAGTTGGTAGACAAGTGCTTTCTTAAAAGGATGACATACATCATTGTGGTGTGTGGAATATTGCAGCACACATGCTCTATATGCAGGAGCCTTTGCTGATATTCTACTTATGGACTACTCATGGGTTATGTATGGCTTTGTATGTAGACTTTATGGTCTCTTTGGATCAGGAACTTGTGAATGTTTGTCCTAGCTCAAACAGCTTGGTTTATGTGATGGAATTGCTTGAAAGATGTTGGAGGCTGTGATCTTGCTGAAGAGAGTTCATGTCTCTGGTGTGGTGTGCCCATGAGCTTTGGAGAAGTATCTTCTGTGTTGAGACATGGCTGCTTAGAGACATGGGCACGATTTTCAACACAGGTGGCTTTAAAAGAGTCATGAAAGGTGCCAATCATTGTGATTGTAAAAATATGCTTGTGACTCTTTAGCGCATGAGAATGGTCAGTGGTATTGGAAGCCAAACTCTAAAGATGTTGCTGGAGAAATATGCTGCCCTTGCCACCTGTAAATAACGTTACCAGAGTGAAGCACCTGTGTGGTTCTAGACAGCTCACATGGGTTGTGAAGCAGGCGACTCTGAAGGTCACACAGCAGGAATTTGAATTCTTTAAGACTCTAGATTGTGGAATGGAAAGCATAACGGAAGTAGCCTAGCTGCATGACGGAAGAATGATAAGAATAATGTATTGCAAAGACTAATCAGCTTAATAAATGATTAAACATGTGCATTTTGCTATATTGTGGTTTGCACTGGAGTAAAAGTTGGTAGACAAGTGCTTTCTTAAAAGGATGACATACATCATTGTGGTGTGTGGAATATTGCAGCACACATGCTCTATATGCAGGAGCCTTTGCTGATATTCTACTTATGGACTACTCATGGGTTATGTATGGCTTTGTATGTAGACTTTATGGTCTCTTTGGATCAGGAACTTGTGAATGTTTGTCCTAGCTCAAACAGCTTGGTTTATGTGATGGAATTGCTTGAAAGATGTTGGAGGCTGTGATCTTGCTGAAGAGAGTTCATGTCTCTGGTGTGGTGTGCCCATGAGCTTTGGAGAAGTATCTTCTGTGTTGAGACATGGCTGCTTAGAGACATGGGCACGATTTTCAACACAGGTGGCTTTAAAAGTGTCATGAAAGGTGCCAATCATTGTGATTGTAAAAATATGCTTGTGACTCTTTAGCGCATGAGAATGGTCAGTGGTATTGGAAGCCAAACTCTAAAGATGTTGCTGGAGAAATATGCTGCCCTTGCCACCTGTAAATAACGTTACCAGAGTGAAGCACCTGTGTGGTTCTAGACAGCTCACATGGGTTGTGAAGCAGGCGACTCTGAAGGTCACACAGCAGGAATTTGAATTCTTTAAGACTCTAGATTGTGGAATGGAAAGCATAACGGAAGTAGCCTAGCTGCATGACGGAAGAATGATAAGAATAATGTATTGCAAAGACTAATCAGCTTAATAAATGATTAAACATGTGCATTTTGCTATATTGTGGTTTGCACTGGAGTAAAAGTTGGTAGACAAGTGCTTTCTTAAAAGGATGACATACATCATTGTGGTGTGTGGAATATTGCAGCACACATGCTCTATATGCAGGAGCCTTTGCTGATATTCTACTTATGGACTACTCATGGGTTATGTATGGCTTTGTATGTAGACTTTATGGTCTCTTTGGATCAGGAACTTGTGAATGTTTGTCCTAGCTCAAACAGCTTGGTTTATGTGATGGAATTTCTTGAAAGATGTTGGAGGCTGTGATCTTGCTGAAGAGAGTTCATGTCTCTGGTGTGGTGTGCCCATGAGCTTTGGAGAAGTATCTTCTGTGTTGAGACATGGCTGCTTAGAGACATGGGCACGATTTTCAACACAGGTGGCTTTAAAAGTGTCGTGAAAGGTGCCAATCATTGTGATTGTAAAAATATGCTTGTGACTCTTTAGCGCATGAGAATGGTCAGTGGTATTGGAAGCCAAACTCTAAAGATGTTGCTGGAGAAATATGCTGCCCTTGCCACCTGTAAATAACGTTACCAGAGTGAAGCACCTGTGTGGTTCTAGACAGCTCACATGGGTTGTGAAGCAGGCGACTCTGAAGGTCACACAGCAGGAATTTGAATTCTTTAAGACTCTAGATTGTGGAATGGAAAGCATAACGGAAGTAGCCTAGCTGCATGACGGAAGAATGATAAGAATAATGTATTGCAAAGACTAATCAGCTTAATAAATGATTAAACATGTGCATTTTGCTATATTGTGGTTTGCACTGGAGTAAAAGTTGGTAGACAAGTGCTTTCTTAAAAGGATGACATACATCATTGTGGTGTGTGGAATATTGCAGCACACATGCTCTATATGCAGGAGCCTTTGCTGATATTCTACTTATGGACTACTCATGGGTTATGTATGGCTTTGTATGTAGACTTTATGGTCTCTTTGGATCAGGAACTTGTGAATGTTTGTCCTAGCTCAAACAGCTTGGTTTATGTGATGGAATTGCTTGAAAGATGTTGGAGGCTGTGATCTTGCTGAAGAGAGTTCATGTCTCTGGTGTGGTGTGCCCATGAGCTTTGGAGAAGTATCTTCTGTGTTGAGACATGGCTGCTTAGAGACATGGGCACGATTTTCAACACAGGTGGCTTTAAAAGTGTCATGAAAGGTGCCAATCATTGTGATTGTAAAAATATGCTTGTGACTCTTTAGCGCATGAGAATGGTCAGTGGTATTGGAAGCCAAACTCTAAAGATGTTGCTGGAGAAATATGCTGCCCTTGCCACCTGTAAATAACGTTACCAGAGTGAAGCACCTGTGTGGTTCTAGACAGCTCACATGGGTTGTGAAGCAGGCGACTCTGAAGGTCACACAGCAGGAATTTGAATTCTTTAAGACTCTAGATTGTGGAATGGAAAGCATAACGGAAGTAGCCTAGCTGCATGACGGAAGAATGATAAGAATAATGTATTGCAAAGACTAATCAGCTTAATAAATGATTAAACATGTGCATTTTGCTATATTGTGGTTTGCACTGGAGTAAAAGTTGATAGACATATGGGTTCTTAAAAGAATAACAGACATAATTGAGGTTGGTGGAATATGGTAGCACACAGGGTAAACAAGTAGGAGCTTTTAATGATGTTGAATTTACCTATAAAACTCTTATATGAACAGGTGTTATGAGACGGCGACACACACATGGCGGGAGTGACAACGACTGTACAGTCACATAAACAGACACAAGGCAAGCTAAACTAAATGATACTAACAATTACACACGTATTTAATAATTGTACAACCTAACCATCATAAACCTATCTTTTAACTGAGCCGCGCTGGGGCCTCATGGGTAATTTGCCTCGGTCCAATGGGGCATTCCCCACTTACCCATGCGCCCCCGTGGCTGCGCTATTCGTCTGTATTACGTTACGATAATGTACAATTATTTTAAATATGTCTGTAATTATGTGTGCCATTTAGTTTACCTTGCCCTGTGTCTGTTTATGTTACTGAAATGTTTTATTTTGTAGATTATTAAAAGAATAATCAAAAGGAGGCCGTGCCCTTAGGCTATAGGCATTTTACCAAGGCAACGGGACAACAAATCAAGTCAAAACAATTAGTTTTTCAAATTAAAGCGACACTCGTGCGTTTTTGTAAATCTACAAATTAAAAGGGAGACGGACTTGATTGTAGTCACTGGAAAACAGCTGCACACACGGTCGATATGTGAAAACTCCGCCTTTTATATAAATTACACATAAAAGATATATAAGAACACGTCTAATGACATGGCGACACAAACATGGCGGGAGTGACAACGACTGTACAGTCACATAAACAGACACAAGGCAAGCTAAACTAAATGATACTAACAATTACACACGTATTTAATAATTGTACAACCTAACCATCATGTAAAACCTATCTTTTAACTGAGGCGCGCTGGGGCCTCATGGGTAATTTGCCTCGGTCCAATGGGGCATTCCCCACTTACCCATGCGCCCCCGTGGCTGCGCTATTCATCTGTATTACGTTACGATAATGTACAATTATTTTAAATATGTCTGTAATTATGTGTGCCATTTAGTTTACCTTGCCTGTGTCTGTTTATGTGACTGAAAAGTTTTAATTTGTAGATTAATAAAAGAATAATCAAAAGGAGGCCGTGCCCTTAGGCTATAGGCATTTTACCAAGGCAACGGGACAACAAATCAAGACAAAACAATTCGTTTTTCAAATTAAAGCGACACTCGTGCATTTTTGTTCATTTACAAATTAAATAGTGTTAACTTTCTAACCTCTAAAGTTTGTCATTTTGATAAAGTCTGTGCCTTTGTAATGAGTTTTGACATCTACAAAACTGTTCTAAACAGGTATAGTGAGAATACATTTCACATTTTCTTCTTTTTATAGAATGACCAATGATAATTATTATCGTTTTTGAAGTATACGTGTCCTGAGGACTGTTGTAAGATGACTGAATATAATGTAATAAGAAATATAATTAGTGAACAGTATATGGACTATTCATGGGTTATTTATGGCTTTGTATGTAGACTTTATGGTCTCTTTGGATCAGGAACTTGTGAATGTTTGTCCTAGCCCAAACAGCTTGGTTTATGTGATGGAATTGCTTGAAAGATGTTGGAGGCTGTGATCTTGCTGAAGAGAGTTCATGTCTCTGGTGTGGTGTGCCCATGAGCTTTGGAGAAGTATCTTCTGTGTTGAGACATGGCTGCTTAGAGACATGGGCACGATTTTCAACACAGGTGGCTTTAAAAGTGTCATGAAAGGTGCCAATCATTGTGATTGTAAAAATATTCTTGTGACTCTTTAGCGCATGAGAATGGTCAGTGGTATTGGAAGCCAAACTCTAAAGATGTTGCTGGAGAAATATGCTGCCCTTGCCACCTGTAAATAACGTTACCAGAGTGAAGCACCTGTGTGGTTCTAGACAGCTCACATGGGTTGTGAAGCAGGCGACTCTGAAGGTCACACAGCAGGAATTTGAATTCTTTAAGACTCTAGATTGTGGAATGGAAAGCATAACGGAAGTAGCCTAGCTGCATGACGGAAGAATGATAAGAATAATGTATTGCAAAGACTAATCAGCTTAATAAATGATTAAACATGTGCATTTTGCTATATTGTGGTTTGCACTGGAGTAAAAGTTGGTAGACAAGTGCTTTCTTAAAAGGATGACATACATCATTGTGGTGTGTGGAATATTGCAGCACACATGCTCTATATGCAGGAGCCTTTGCTGATATTCTACTTATGGACTACTCATGGGTTATGTATGGCTTTGTATGTAGACTTTATGGTCTCTTTGGATCAGGAACTTGTGAATGTTTGTCCTAGCTCAAACAGCTTGGTTTATGTGATGGAATTGCTTGAAAGATGTTGGAGGCTGTGATCTTGCTGAAGAGAGTTCATGTCTCTGGTGTGGTGTGCCCATGAGCTTTGGAGAAGTATCTTCTGTGTTGAGACATGGCTGCTTAGAGACATGGGCACGATTTTCAACACAGGTGGCTTTAAAAGTGTCATGAAAGGTGCCAATCATTGTGATTGTAAAAATATGCTTGTGACTCTTTAGCGCATGAGAATGGTCAGTGGTATTGGAAGCCAAACTCTAAAGATGTTGCTGGAGAAATATGCTGCCCTTGCCACCTGTAAATAACGTTACCAGAGTGAAGCACCTGTGTGGTTCTAGACAGCTCACATGGGTTGTGAAGCAGGCGACTCTGAAGGTCACACAGCAGGAATTTGAATTCTTTAAGACTCTAGATTGTGGAATGGAAAGCATAACGGAAGTAGCCTAGCTGCATGACGGAAGAATGATAAGAATAATGTATTGCAAAGACTAATCAGCTTAATAAATGATTAAACATGTGCATTTTGCTATATTGTGGTTTGCACTGGAGTAAAAGTTGATAGACATATGGGTTCTTAAAAGAATAACAGACATAATTGAGGTTGGTGGAATATGGTAGCACACAGGGTAAACAAGTAGGAGCTTTTAATGATGTTGAATTTACCTATAAAACTCTTATATGAACAGGTGTTATGAGATGGTGACACACACATGGCGGGAGTGACAACGACTGTACAGTCACATAAACAGACACAAGGCAAGCTAAACTAAATGATACTAACAATTACACACGTATTTAATAATTGTACAACCTAACCATCATAAACCTATCTTTTAACTGAGCCGCGCTGGGGCCTCATGGGTAATTTGCCTCGGTCCAATGGGGCATTCCCCACTTACCCATGCGCCCCCGTGGCTGCGCTATTCATCTGTATTACGTTACGATAATGTACAATTATTTTAAATATGTCTGTAATTATGTGTGCCATTTAGTTTACCTTGCCCTGTGTCTGTTTATGTTACTGAAATGTTTTATTTTGTAGATTATTAAAAGAATAATCAAAAGGAGGCTGTGCCCTTAGGCTATAGGCATTTTACCAAGGCAACGGGACAACAAATCAAGTCAAAACAATTAGTTTTTCAAATTAAAGCGACACTCGTGCGTTTTTGTAAATCTACAAATTAAAAGGGAGACGGACTTGATTGTAGTCACTGGAAAACAGCTGCACACACGGTCGATATGTGAAAACTCCGCCTTTTATTTAAATTACACATAAAAGATATATAAGAACACGTCTAATGACATGGCGACACAAACATGGCGGGAGTGACAACGACTGTACAGTCACATAAACAGACACAAGGCAAGCTAAACTAAATGATACTAACAATTACACACGTATTTAATAATTGTACAACCTAACCATCATAAACCTATCTTTTAACTGAGCCGCGCTGGGGCCTCATGGGTAATTTGCCTCGGTCCAATGGGGCATTCCCCACTTACCCATGCGCCCCCGTGGCTGCGCTATTCATCTGTATTACGTTACGATAATGTACAATTATTTTAAATATGTCTGTAATTATGTGTGCCATTTAGTTTACCTTGCCCTGTGTCTGTTTATGTTACTGAAATGTTTTATTTTGTAGATTATTAAAAGAATAATCAAAAGGAGGCCGTGCCCTTAGGCTATAGGCATTTTACCAAGGCAACGGGACAACAAATCAAGTCAAAACAATTCGTTTTTCAAATTAAAGCGACACTCGTGCGTTTTTGTAAATCTACAAATTAAAAGGGAGACGGACTTGATTGTAGTCACTGGAAAACAGCTGCACACACGGTCGATATGTGAAAACTCCGCCTTTTATTTAAATTACACATAAAAGATATATAAGAACACGTCTAATGACATGGCGACACAAACATGGCGGGAGTGACAACGACTGTACAGTCACATAAACAGACACAAGGCAAGCTAAACTAAATGATACTAACAATTACACACGTATTTAATAATTGTACAACCTAACCATCATAAACCTATCTTTTAACTGAGGCGCGCTGGGGCCTCTTGGGTAATTTGCCTCGGTCCAATGGGGCATTCCCCACTTACCCATGCGCCCCCGTGGCTGCGCTATTCATCTGTATTACGTTACGATAATGTACAATTATTTTAAATATGTCTGTAATTATGTGTGCCATTTAGTTTACCTTGCCTGTGTCTGTTTATGTGACTGAAAAGTTTTATTTTGTAGATTAATAAAAGAATAATCAAAAGGAGGCCGTGCCCTTAGGCTATAGGCATTTTACCAAGGCAACGGGACAACAAATCAAGACAAAACAATTCGTTTTTCAAATTAAAGCGACACTCGTGCATTTTTGTTCATTTACAAATTAAATAGTGTTAACTTTCTAACCTCTAAAGTTTGTCATTTTGATAAAGTCTGTGCCTTTGTAATGAGTTTTGACATCTACAAAACTGTTCTAAACAGGTATAGTGAGAATACATTTCACATTTTCTTCTTTTTATAGAATGACCAATGATAATTATTATCGTTTTTGAAGTATACGTGTCCTGAGGACTGTTGTAAGATGACTGGATATAATGTAATAAGAAATATAATTAGTGAACAGTATATGGACTATTCATGGGTTATTTATGGCTTTGTATGTAGACTTTATGGTCTCTTTGGATCAGGAACTTGTGAATGTTTGTCCTAGCCCAAACAGCTTGGTTTATGTGATGGAATTGCTTGAAAGATGTTGGAGGCTGTGATCTTGCTGAAGAGAGTTCATGTCTCTGGTGTGGTGTGCCCATGAGCTTTGGAGAAGTATCTTCTGTGTTGAGACATGGCTGCTTAGAGACATGGGCACGATTTTCAACACAGGTGGCTTTAAAAGTGTCATGAAAGGTGCCAATCATTGTGATTGTAAAAATATGCTTGTGACTCTTTAGCGCATGAGAATGGTCAGTGGTATTGGAAGCCAAACTCTAAAGATGTTGCTGGAGAAATATGCTGCCCTTGCCACCTGTAAATAATGTTATCAGAGTGAAGCACCTGTGTGGTTCTAGACAGCTCACATGGGTTGTGAAGCAGGCGACTCTGAAGGTCACACAGCAGGAATTTGAATTCTTTAAGACTCTAGATTGTGGAATGGAAAGCATAACGGAAGTAGCCTAGCTGCATGACGGAAGAATGATAAGAATAATGTATTGCAAAGACTAATCAGCTTAATAAATGATTAAACATGTGCATTTTGCTATATTGTGGTTTGCACTGGAGTAAAAGTTGGTAGACAAGTGCTTTCTTAAAAGGATGACATACATCATTGTGGTGTGTGGAATATTGCAGCACACATGCTCTATATGCAGGAGCCTTTGCTGATATTCTACTTATGGACTACTCATGGGTTATGTATGGCTTTGTATGTAGACTTTATGGTCTCTTTGGATCAGGAACTTGTGAATGTTTGTCCTAGCTCAAACAGCTTGGTTTATGTGATGGAATTGCTTGAAAGATGTTGGAGGCTGTGATCTTGCTGAAGAGAGTTCATGTCTCTGGTGTGGTGTGCCCATGAGCTTTGGAGAAGTATCTTGTGTGTTGAGACATGGCTGCTTAGAGACATGGGCACGATTTTCAACACAGGTGGCTTTAAAAGTGTCATGAAAGGTGCCAATCATTGTGATTGTAAAAATATGCTTGTGACTCTTTAGCGCATGAGAATGGTCAGTGGTATTGGAAGCCAAACTCTAAAGATGTTGCTGGAGAAATATGCTGCCCTTGCCACCTGTAAATAACGTTATCAGAGTGAAGCACCTGTGTGGTTCTAGACAGCTCACATGGGTTGTGAAGCAGGCGACTCTGAAGGTCACACAGCAGGAATTTGAATTCTTTAAGACTCTAGATTGTGGAATGGAAAGCATAACGGAAGTAGCCTAGCTGCATGACGGAAGAATGATAAGAATAATGTATTGCAAAGACTAATCAGCTTAATAAATGATTAAACATGTGCATTTTGCTATATTGTGGTTTGCACTGGAGTAAAAGTTGGTAGACAAGTGCTTTCTTAAAAGGATGACATACATCATTGTGGTGTGTGGAATATTGCAGCACACATGCTCTATATGCAGGAGCCTTTGCTGATATTCTACTTATGGACTACTCATGGGTTATGTATGGCTTTGTATGTAGACTTTATGGTCTCTTTGGATCAGGAACTTGTGAATGTTTGTCCTAGCTCAAACAGCTTGGTTTATGTGATGGAATTGCTTGAAAGATGTTGGAGGCTGTGATCTTGCTGAAGAGAGTTCATGTCTCTGGTGTGGTGTGCCCATGAGCTTTGGAGAAGTATCTTCTGTGTTGAGACATGGCTGTTTAGAGACATGGGCACGATTTTCAACACAGGTGGCTTTAAAAGTGTCATGAAAGGTGCCAATCATTGTGATTGTAAAAATATGCTTGTGACTCTTTAGCGCATGAGAATGGTCAGTGGTATTGGAAGCCAAACTCTAAAGATGTTGCTGGAGAAATATGCTGCCCTTGCCACCTGTAAATAATGTTATCAGAGTGAAGCACCTGTGTGGTTCTAGACAGCTCACATGGGTTGTGAAGCAGGCGACTCTGAAGGTCACACAGCAGGAATTTGAATTCTTTAAGACTCTAGATTGTGGAATGGAAAGCATAACGGAAGTAGCCTAGCTGCATGACGGAAGAATGATAAGAATAATGTATTGCAAAGACTAATCAGCTTAATAAATGATTAAACATGTGCATTTTGCTATATTGTGGTTTGCACTGGAGTAAAAGTTGGTAGACAAGTGCTTTCTTAAAAGGATGACATACATCATTGTGGTGTGTGGAATATTGCAGCACACATGCTCTATATGCAGGAGCCTTTGCTGATATTCTACTTATGGACTACTCATGGGTTATGTATGGCTTTGTATGTAGACTTTATGGTCTCTTTGGATCAGGAACTTGTGAATGTTTGTCCTAGCTCAAACAGCTTGGTTTATGTGATGGAATTGCTTGAAAGATGTTGGAGGCTGTGATCTTGCTGAAGAGAGTTCATGTCTCTGGTGTGGTGTGCCCATGAGCTTTGGAGAAGTATCTTCTGTGTTGAGACATGGCTGCTTAGAGACATGGGCACGATTTTCAACACAGGTGGCTTTAAAAGTGTCATGAAAGGTGCCAATCATTGTGATTGTAAAAATATGCTTGTGACTCTTTAGCGCATGAGAATGGTCAGTGGTATTGGAAGCCAAACTCTAAAGATGTTGCTGGAGAAATATGCTGCCCTTGCCACCTGTAAATAATGTTATCAGAGTGAAGCACCTGTGTGGTTCTAGACAGCTCACATGGGTTGTGAAGCAGGCGACTCTGAAGGTCACACAGCAGGAATTTGAATTCTTTAAGACTCTAGATTGTGGAATGGAAAGCATAACGGAAGTAGCCTAGCTGCATGACGGAAGAATGATAAGAATAATGTATTGCAAAGACTAATCAGCTTAATAAATGATTAAACATGTGCATTTTGCTATATTGTGGTTTGCACTGGAGTAAAAGTTGGTAGACAAGTGCTTTCTTAAAAGGATGACATACATCATTGTGGTGTGTGGAATATTGCAGCACACATGCTCTATATGCAGGAGCCTTTGCTGATATTCTACTTATGGACTACTCATGGGTTATGTATGGCTTTGTATGTAGACTTTATGGTCTCTTTGGATCAGGAACTTGTGAATGTTTGTCCTAGCTCAAACAGCTTGGTTTATGTGATGGAATTGCTTGAAAGATGTTGGAGGCTGTGATCTTGCTGAAGAGAGTTCATGTCTCTGGTGTGGTGTGCCCATGAGCTTTGGAGAAGTATCTTCTGTGTTGAGACATGGCTGCTTAGAGACATGGGCACGATTTTCAACACAGGTGGCTTTAAAAGTGTCATGAAAGGTGCCAATCATTGTGATTGTAAAAATATTCTTGTGACTCTTTAGCGCATGAGAATGGTCAGTGGTATTGGAAGCCAAACTCTAAAGATGTTGCTGGAGAAATATGCTGCCCTTGCCACCTGTAAATAACGTTACCAGAGTGAAGCACCTGTGTGGTTCTAGACAGCTCACATGGGTTGTGAAGCAGGCGACTCTGAAGGTCACACAGCAGGAATTTGAATTCTTTAAGACTCTAGATTGTGGAATGGAAAGCATAACGGAAGTAGCCTAGCTGCATGACGGAAGAATGATAAGAATAATGTATTGCAAAGACTAATCAGCTTAATAAATGATTAAACATGTGCATTTTGCTATATTGTGGTTTGCACTGGAGTAAAAGTTGGTAGACAAGTGCTTTCTTAAAAGGATGACATACATCATTGTGGTGTGTGGAATATTGCAGCACACATGCTCTATATGCAGGAGCCTTTGCTGATATTCTACTTATGGACTACTCATGGGTTATGTATGGCTTTGTATGTAGACTTTATGGTCTCTTTGGATCAGGAACTTGTGAATGTTTGTCCTAGCTCAAACAGCTTGGTTTATGTGATGGAATTGCTTGAAAGATGTTGGAGGCTGTGATCTTGCTGAAGAGAGTTCATGTCTCTGGTGTGGTGTGCCCATGAGCTTTGGAGAAGTATCTTCTGTGTTGAGACATGGCTGCTTAGAGACATGGGCACGATTTTCAACACAGGTGGCTTTAAAAGTGTCATGAAAGGTGCCAATCATTGTGATTGTAAAAATATGCTTGTGACTCTTTAGCGCATGAGAATGGTCAGTGGTATTGGAAGCCAAACTCTAAAGATGTTGCTGGAGAAATATGCTGCCCTTGCCACCTGTAAATAATGTTATCAGAGTGAAGCACCTGTGTGGTTCTAGACAGCTCACATGGGTTGTGAAGCAGGCGACTCTGAAGGTCACACAGCAGGAATTTGAATTCTTTAAGACTCTAGATTGTGGAATGGAAAGCATAACGGAAGTAGCCTAGCTGCATGACGGAAGAATGATAAGAATAATGTATTGCAAAGACTAATCAGCTTAATAAATGATTAAACATGTGCATTTTGCTATATTGTGGTTTGCACTGGAGTAAAAGTTGGTAGACAAGTGCTTTCTTAAAAGGATGACATACATCATTGTGGTGTGTGGAATATTGCAGCACACATGCTCTATATGCAGGAGCCTTTGCTGATATTCTACTTATGGACTACTCATGGGTTATGTATGGCTTTGTATGTAGACTTTATGGTCTCTTTGGATCAGGAACTTGTGAATGTTTGTCCTAGCTCAAACAGCTTGGTTTATGTGATGGAATTGCTTGAAAGATGTTGGAGGCTGTGATCTTGCTGAAGAGAGTTCATGTCTCTGGTGTGGTGTGCCCATGAGCTTTGGAGAAGTATCTTCTGTGTTGAGACATGGCTGCTTAGAGACATGGGCACGATTTTCAACACAGGTGGCTTTAAAAGTGTCATGAAAGGTGCCAATCATTGTGATTGTAAAAATATGCTTGTGACTCTTTAGCGCATGAGAATGGTCAGTGGTATTGGAAGCCAAACTCTAAAGATGTTGCTGGAGAAATATGCTGCCCTTGCCACCTGTAAATAATGTTATCAGAGTGAAGCACCTGTGTGGTTCTAGACAGCTCACATGGGTTGTGAAGCAGGCGACTCTGAAGGTCACACAGCAGGAATTTGAATTCTTTAAGACTCTAGATTGTGGAATGGAAAGCATAACGGAAGTAGCCTAGCTGCATGACGGAAGAATGATAAGAATAATGTATTGCAAAGACTAATCAGCTTAATAAATGATTAAACATGTGCATTTTGCTATATTGTGGTTTGCACTGGAGTAAAAGTTGGTAGACAAGTGCTTTCTTAAAAGGATGACATACATCATTGTGGTGTGTGGAATATTGCAGCACACATGCTCTATATGCAGGAGCCTTTGCTGATATTCTACTTATGGACTACTCATGGGTTATGTATGGCTTTGTATGTAGACTTTATGGTCTCTTTGGATCAGGAACTTGTGAATGTTTGTCCTAGCTCAAACAGCTTGGTTTATGTGATGGAATTGCTTGAAAGATGTTGGAGGCTGTGATCTTGCTGAAGAGAGTTCATGTCTCTGGTGTGGTGTGCCCATGAGCTTTGGAGAAGTATCTTCTGTGTTGAGACATGGCTGCTTAGAGACATGGGCACGATTTTCAACACAGGTGGCTTTAAAAGTGTCATGAAAGGTGCCAATCATTGTGATTGTAAAAATATTCTTGTGACTCTTTAGCGCATGAGAATGGTCAGTGGTATTGGAAGCCAAACTCTAAAGATGTTGCTGGAGAAATATGCTGCCCTTGCCACCTGTAAATAACGTTACCAGAGTGAAGCACCTGTGTGGTTCTAGACAGCTCACATGGGTTGTGAAGCAGGCGACTCTGAAGGTCACACAGCAGGAATTTGAATTCTTTAAGACTCTAGATTGTGGAATGGAAAGCATAACGGAAGTAGCCTAGCTGCATGACGGAAGAATGATAAGAATAATGTATTGCAAAGACTAATCAGCTTAATAAATGATTAAACATGTGCATTTTGCTATATTGTGGTTTGCACTGGAGTAAAAGTTGGTAGACAAGTGCTTTCTTAAAAGGATGACATACATCATTGTGGTGTGTGGAATATTGCAGCACACATGCTCTATATGCAGGAGCCTTTGCTGATATTCTACTTATGGACTACTCATGGGTTATGTATGGCTTTGTATGTAGACTTTATGGTCTCTTTGGATCAGGAACTTGTGAATGTTTGTCCTAGCTCAAACAGCTTGGTTTATGTGATGGAATTGCTTGAAAGATGTTGGAGGCTGTGATCTTGCTGAAGAGAGTTCATGTCTCTGGTGTGGTGTGCCCATGAGCTTTGGAGAAGTATCTTCTGTGTTGAGACATGGCTGCTTAGAGACATGGGCACGATTTTCAACACAGGTGGCTTTAAAAGTATCATGAAAGGTGCCAATCATTGTGATTGTAAAAATATGCTTGTGACTCTTTAGCGCATGAGAATGGTCAGTGGTATTGGAAGCCAAACTCTAAAGATGTTGCTGGAGATATATGCTGCCCTTGCCACCTGTAAATAACGTTACCAGAGTGAAGCACCTGTGTGGTTCTAGACAGCTCACATGGGTTGTGAAGCAGGCGACTCTGAAGGTCACACAGCAGGAATTTGAATTCTTTAAGACTCTAGATTGTGGAATGGAAAGCATAACGGAAGTAGCCTAGCTGCATGACGGAAGAATGATAAGAATAATGTATTGCAAAGACTAATCAGCTTAATAAATGATTAAACATGTGCATTTTGCTATATTGTGGTTTGCACTGGAGTAAAAGTTGGTAGACAAGTGCTTTCTTAAAAGGATGACATACATCATTGTGGTGTGTGGAATATTGCAGCACACATGCTCTATATGCAGGAGCCTTTGCTGATATTCTACTTATGGACTACTCATGGGTTATGTATGGCTTTGTATGTAGACTTTATGGTCTCTTTGGATCAGGAACTTGTGAATGTTTGTCCTAGCTCAAACAGCTTGGTTTATGTGATGGAATTGCTTGAAAGATGTTGGAGGCTGTGATCTTGCTGAAGAGAGTTCATGTCTCTGGTGTGGTGTGCCCATGAGCTTTGGAGAAGTATCTTCTGTGTTGAGACATGGCTGCTTAGAGACATGGGCACGATTTTCAACACAGGTGGCTTTAAAAGTGTCATGAAAGGTGCCAATCATTGTGATTGTAAAAATATTCTTGTGACTCTTTAGCGCATGAGAATGGTCAGTGGTATTGGAAGCCAAACTCTAAAGATGTTGCTGGAGAAATATGCTGCCCTTGCCACCTGTAAATAACGTTACCAGAGTGAAGCACCTGTGTGGTTCTAGACAGCTCACATGGGTTGTGAAGCAGGCGACTCTGAAGGTCACACAGCAGGAATTTGAATTCTTTAAGACTCTAGATTGTGGAATGGAAAGCATAACGGAAGTAGCCTAGCTGCATGACGGAAGAATGATAAGAATAATGTATTGCAAAGACTTATCAGCTTAATAAATGATTAAACATGTGCATTTTGCTATATTGTGGTTTGCACTGGAGTAAAAGTTGGTAGACAAGTGCTTTCTTAAAAGGATGACATACATCATTGTGGTGTGTGGAATATTGCAGCACACATGCTCTATATGCAGGAGCCTTTGCTGATATTCTACTTATGGACTACTCATGGGTTATGTATGGCTTTGTATGTAGACTTTATGGTCTCTTTGGATCAGGAACTTGTGAATGTTTGTCCTAGCTCAAACAGCTTGGTTTATGTGATGGAATTGCTTGAAAGATGTTGGAGGCTGTGATCTTGCTGAAGAGAGTTCATGTCTCTGGTGTGGTGTGCCCATGAGCTTTGGAGAAGTATCTTCTGTGTTGAGACATGGCTGCTTAGAGACATGGGCACGATTTTCAACACAGGTGGCTTTAAAAGTGTCATGAAAGGTGCCAATCATTGTGATTGTAAAAATATGCTTGTGACTCTTTAGCGCATGAGAATGGTCAGTGGTATTGGAAGCCAAACTCTAAAGATGTTGCTGGAGAAATATGCTGCCCTTGCCACCTGTAAATAACGTTACCAGAGTGAAGCACCTGTGTGGTTCTAGACAGCTCACATGGGTTGTGAAGCAGGCGACTCTGAAGGTCACACAGCAGGAATTTGAATTCTTTAAGACTCTAGATTGTGGAATGGAAAGCATAACGGAAGTAGCCTAGCTGCATGACGGAAGAATGATAAGAATAATGTATTGCAAAGACTAATCAGCTTAATAAATGATTAAACATGTGCATTTTGCTATATTGTGGTTTGCACTGGAGTAAAAGTTGGTAGACAAGTGCTTTCTTAAAAGGATGACATACATCATTGTGGTGTGTGGAATATTGCAGCACACATGCTCTATATGCAGGAGCCTTTGCTGATATTCTACTTATGGACTACTCATGGGTTATGTATGGCTTTGTATGTAGACTTTATGGTCTCTTTGGATCAGGAACTTGTGAATGTTTGTCCTAGCTCAAACAGCTTGGTTTATGTGATGGAATTGCTTGAAAGATGTTGGAGGCTGTGATCTTGCTGAAGAGAGTTCATGTCTCTGGTGTGGTGTGCCCATGAGCTTTGGAGAAGTATCTTCTGTGTTGAGACATGGCTGCTTAGAGACATGGGCACGATTTTCAACACAGGTGGCTTTAAAAGTGTCATGAAAGGTGCCAATCATTGTGATTGTAAAAATATGCTTGTGACTCTTTAGCGCATGAGAATGGTCAGTGGTATTGGAAGCCAAACTCTAAAGATGTTGCTGGAGAAATATGCTGCCCTTGCCACCTGTAAATAACGTTACCAGAGTGAAGCACCTGTGTGGTTCTAGACAGCTCACATGGGTTGTGAAGCAGGCGACTCTGAAGGTCACACAGCAGGAATTTGAATTCTTTAAGACTCTAGATTGTGGAATGGAAAGCATAACGGAAGTAGCCTAGCTGCATGACGGAAGAATGATAAGAATAATGTATTGCAAAGACTAATCAGCTTAATAAATGATTAAACATGTGCATTTTGCTATATTGTGGTTTGCACTGGAGTAAAAGTTGGTAGACAAGTGCTTTCTTAAAAGGATGACATACATCATTGTGGTGTGTGGAATATTGCAGCACACATGCTCTATATGCAGGAGCCTTAGCTGATATTCTACTTATGGACTACTCATGGGTTATGTATGGCTTTGTATGTAGACTTTATGGTCTCTTTGGATCAGGAACTTGTGAATGTTTGTCCTAGCTCAAACAGCTTGGTTTATGTGATGGAATTGCTTGAAAGATGTTGGAGGCTGTGATCTTGCTGAAGAGAGTTCATGTCTCTGGTGTGGTGTGCCCATGAGCTTTGGAGAAGTATCTTGTGTGTTGAGACATGGCTGCTTAGAGACATGGGCACGATTTTCAACACAGGTGGCTTTAAAAGTGTCATGAAAGGTGCCAATCATTGTGATTGTAAAAATATTCTTGTGACTCTTTAGCGCATGAGAATGGTCAGTGGTATTGGAAGCCAAACTCTAAAGATGTTGCTGGAGAAATATGCTGCCCTTGCCACCTGTAAATAACGTTACCAGAGTGAAGCACCTGTGTGGTTCTAGACAGCTCACATGGGTTGTGAAGCAGGCGACTCTGAAGGTCACACAGCAGGAATTTGAATTCTTTAAGACTCTAGATTGTGGAATGGAAAGCATAACGGAAGTAGCCTAGCTGCATGACGGAAGAATGATAAGAATAATGTATTGCAAAGACTAATCAGCTTAATAAATGATTAAACATGTGCATTTTGCTATATTGTGGTTTGCACTGGAGTAAAAGTTGGTAGACAAGTGCTTTCTTAAAAGGATGACATACATCATTGTGGTGTGTGGAATATTGCAGCACACATGCTCTATATGCAGGAGCCTTTGCTGATATTCTACTTATGGACTACTCATGGGTTATGTATGGCTTTGTATGTAGACTTTATGGTCTCTTTGGATCAGGAACTTGTGAATGTTTGTCCTAGCTCAAACAGCTTGGTTTATGTGATGGAATTGCTTGAAAGATGTTGGAGGCTGTGATCTTGCTGAAGAGAGTTCATGTCTCTGGTGTGGTGTGCCCATGAGCTTTGGAGAAGTATCTTCTGTGTTGAGACATGGCTGCTTAGAGACATGGGCACGATTTTCAACACAGGTGGCTTTAAAAGTGTCATGAAAGGTGCCAATCATTGTGATTGTAAAAATATGCTTGTGACTCTTTAGCGCATGAGAATGGTCAGTGGTATTGGAAGCCAAACTCTAAAGATGTTGCTGGAGAAATATGCTGCCCTTGCCACCTGTAAATAACGTTACCAGAGTGAAGCACCTGTGTGGTTCTAGACAGCTCACATGGGTTGTGAAGCAGGCGACTCTGAAGGTCACACAGCAGGAATTTGAATTCTTTAAGACTCTAGATTGTGGAATGGAAAGCATAACGGAAGTAGCCTAGCTGCATGACGGAAGAATGATAAGAATAATGTATTGCAAAGACTAATCAGCTTAATAAATGATTAAACATGTGCATTTTGCTATATTGTGGTTTGCACTGGAGTAAAAGTTGGTAGACAAGTGCTTTCTTAAAAGGATGACATACATCATTGTGGTGTGTGGAATATTGCAGCACACATGCTCTATATGCAGGAGCCTTTGCTGATATTCTACTTATGGACTACTCATGGGTTATGTATGGCTTTGTATGTAGACTTTATGGTCTCTTTGGATCAGGAACTTGTGAATGTTTGTCCTAGCTCAAACAGCTTGGTTTATGTGATGGAATTGCTTGAAAGATGTTGGAGGCTGTGATCTTGCTGAAGAGAGTTCATGTCTCTGGTGTGGTGTGCCCATGAGCTTTGGAGAAGTATCTTCTGTGTTGAGACATGGCTGCTTAGAGACATGGGCACGATTTTCAACACAGGTGGCTTTAAAAGTGTCATGAAAGGTGCCAATCATTGTGATTGTAAAAATATGCTTGTGACTCTTTAGCGCATGAGAATGGTCAGTGGTATTGGAAGCCAAACTCTAAAGATGTTGCTGGAGAAATATGCTGCCCTTGCCACCTGTAAATAATGTTATCAGAGTGAAGCACCTGTGTGGTTCTAGACAGCTCACATGGGTTGTGAAGCAGGCGACTCTGAAGGTCACACAGCAGGAATTTGAATTCTTTAAGACTCTAGATTGTGGAATGGAAAGCATAACGGAAGTAGCCTAGCTGCATGACGGAAGAATGATAAGAATAATGTATTGCAAAGACTAATCAGCTTAATAAATGATTAAACATGTGCATTTTGCTATATTGTGGTTTGCACTGGAGTAAAAGTTGGTAGACAAGTGCTTTCTTAAAAGGATGACATACATCATTGTGGTGTGTGGAATATTGCAGCACACATGCTCTATATGCAGGAGCCTTTGCTGATATTCTACTTATGGACTACTCATGGGTTATGTATGGCTTTGTATGTAGACTTTATGGTCTCTTTGGATCAGGAACTTGTGAATGTTTGTCCTAGCTCAAACAGCTTGGTTTATGTGATGGAATTGCTTGAAAGATGTTGGAGGCTGTGATCTTGCTGAAGAGAGTTCATGTCTCTGGTGTGGTGTGCCCATGAGCTTTGGAGAAGTATCTTCTGTGTTGAGACATGGCTGCTTAGAGACATGGGCACGATTTTCAACACAGGTGGCTTTAAAAGTGTCATGAAAGGTGCCAATCATTGTGATTGTAAAAATATGCTTGTGACTCTTTAGCGCATGAGAATGGTCAGTGGTATTGGAAGCCAAACTCTAAAGATGTTGCTGGAGAAATATGCTGCCCTTGCCACCTGTAAATAATGTTATCAGAGTGAAGCACCTGTGTGGTTCTAGACAGCTCACATGGGTTGTGAAGCAGGCGACTCTGAAGGTCACACAGCAGGAATTTGAATTCTTTAAGACTCTAGATTGTGGAATGGAAAGCATAACGGAAGTAGCCTAGCTGCATGACGGAAGAATGATAAGAATAATGTATTGCAAAGACTAATCAGCTTAATAAATGATTAAACATGTGCATTTTGCTATATTGTGGTTTGCACTGGAGTAAAAGTTGGTAGACAAGTGCTTTCTTAAAAGGATGACATACATCATTGTGGTGTGTGGAATATTGCAGCACACATGCTCTATATGCAGGAGCCTTTGCTGATATTCTACTTATGGACTACTCATGGGTTATGTATGGCTTTGTATGTAGACTTTATGGTCTCTTTGGATCAGGAACTTGTGAATGTTTGTCCTAGCTCAAACAGCTTGGTTTATGTGATGGAATTGCTTGAAAGATGTTGGAGGCTGTGATCTTGCTGAAGAGAGTTCATGTCTCTGGTGTGGTGTGCCCATGAGCTTTGGAGAAGTATCTTCTGTGTTGAGACATGGCTGCTTAGAGACATGGGCACGATTTTCAACACAGGTGGCTTTAAAAGTGTCATGAAAGGTGCCAATCATTGTGATTGTAAAAATATTCTTGTGACTCTTTAGCGCATGAGAATGGTCAGTGGTATTGGAAGCCAAACTCTAAAGATGTTGCTGGAGAAATATGCTGCCCTTGCCACCTGTAAATAACGTTACCAGAGTGAAGCACCTGTGTGGTTCTAGACAGCTCACATGGGTTGTGAAGCAGGCGACTCTGAAGGTCACACAGCAGGAATTTGAATTCTTTAAGACTCTAGATTGTGGAATGGAAAGCATAACGGAAGTAGCCTAGCTGCATGACGGAAGAATGATAAGAATAATGTATTGCAAAGACTAATCAGCTTAATAAATGATTAAACATGTGCATTTTGCTATATTGTGGTTTGCACTGGAGTAAAAGTTGGTAGACAAGTGCTTTCTTAAAAGGATGACATACATCATTGTGGTGTGTGGAATATTGCAGCACACATGCTCTATATGCAGGAGCCTTTGCTGATATTCTACTTATGGACTACTCATGGGTTATGTATGGCTTTGTATGTAGACTTTATGGTCTCTTTGGATCAGGAACTTGTGAATGTTTGTCCTAGCTCAAACAGCTTGGTTTATGTGATGGAATTGCTTGAAAGATGTTGGAGGCTGTGATCTTGCTGAAGAGAGTTCATGTCTCTGGTGTGGTGTGCCCATGAGCTTTGGAGAAGTATCTTCTGTGTTGAGACATGGCTGCTTAGAGACATGGGCACGATTTTCAACACAGGTGGCTTTAAAAGTATCATGAAAGGTGCCAATCATTGTGATTGTAAAAATATGCTTGTGACTCTTTAGCGCATGAGAATTGTCAGTGGTATTGGAAGCCAAACTCTAAAGATGTTGCTGGAGATATATGCTGCCCTTGCCACCTGTAAATAACGTTACCAGAGTGAAGCACCTGTGTGGTTCTAGACAGCTCACATGGGTTGTGAAGCAGGCGACTCTGAAGGTCACACAGCAGGAATTTGAATTCTTTAAGACTCTAGATTGTGGAATGGAAAGCATAACGGAAGTAGCCTAGCTGCATGACGGAAGAATGATAAGAATAATGTATTGCAAAGACTAATCAGCTTAATAAATGATTAAACATGTGCATTTTGCTATATTGTGGTTTGCACTGGAGTAAAAGTTGGTAGACAAGTGCTTTCTTAAAAGGATGACATACATCATTGTGGTGTGTGGAATATTGCAGCACACATGCTCTATATGCAGGAGCCTTTGCTGATATTCTACTTATGGACTACTCATGGGTTATGTATGGCTTTGTATGTAGACTTTATGGTCTCTTTGGATCAGGAACTTGTGAATGTTTGTCCTAGCTCAAACAGCTTGGTTTATGTGATGGAATTGCTTGAAAGATGTTGGAGGCTGTGATCTTGCTGAAGAGAGTTCATGTCTCTGGTGTGGTGTGCCCATGAGCTTTGGAGAAGTATCTTCTGTGTTGAGACATGGCTGCTTAGAGACATGGGCACGATTTTCAACACAGGTGGCTTTAAAAGTGTCATGAAAGGTGCCAATCATTGTGATTGTAAAAATATTCTTGTGACTCTTTAGCGCATGAGAATGGTCAGTGGTATTGGAAGCCAAACTCTAAAGATGTTGCTGGAGAAATATGCTGCCCTTGCCACCTGTAAATAACGTTACCAGAGTGAAGCACCTGTGTGGTTCTAGACAGCTCACATGGGTTGTGAAGCAGGCGACTCTGAAGGTCACACAGCAGGAATTTGAATTCTTTAAGACTCTAGATTGTGGAATGGAAAGCATAACGGAAGTAGCCTAGCTGCATGACGGAAGAATGATAAGAATAATGTATTGCAAAGACTTATCAGCTTAATAAATGATTAAACATGTGCATTTTGCTATATTGTGGTTTGCACTGGAGTAAAAGTTGGTAGACAAGTGCTTTCTTAAAAGGATGACATACATCATTGTGGTGTGTGGAATATTGCAGCACACATGCTCTATATGCAGGAGCCTTTGCTGATATTCTACTTATGGACTACTCATGGGTTATGTATGGCTTTGTATGTAGACTTTATGGTCTCTTTGGATCAGGAACTTGTGAATGTTTGTCCTAGCTCAAACAGCTTGGTTTATGTGATGGAATTGCTTGAAAGATGTTGGAGGCTGTGATCTTGCTGAAGAGAGTTCATGTCTCTGGTGTGGTGTGCCCATGAGCTTTGGAGAAGTATCTTCTGTGTTGAGACATGGCTGCTTAGAGACATGGGCACGATTTTCAACACAGGTGGCTTTAAAAGTGTCATGAAAGGTGCCAATCATTGTGATTGTAAAAATATGCTTGTGACTCTTTAGCGCATGAGAATGGTCAGTGGTATTGGAAGCCAAACTCTAAAGATGTTGCTGGAGAAATATGCTGCCCTTGCCACCTGTAAATAACGTTACCAGAGTGAAGCACCTGTGTGGTTCTAGACAGCTCACATGGGTTGTGAAGCAGGCGACTCTGAAGGTCACACAGCAGGAATTTGAATTCTTTAAGACTCTAGATTGTGGAATGGAAAGCATAACGGAAGTAGCCTAGCTGCATGACGGAAGAATGATAAGAATAATGTATTGCAAAGACTAATCAGCTTAATAAATGATTAAACATGTGCATTTTGCTATATTGTGGTTTGCACTGGAGTAAAAGTTGGTAGACAAGTGCTTTCTTAAAAGGATGACATACATCATTGTGGTGTGTGGAATATTGCAGCACACATGCTCTATATGCAGGAGCCTTTGCTGATATTCTACTTATGGACTACTCATGGGTTATGTATGGCTTTGTATGTAGACTTTATGGTCTCTTTGGATCAGGAACTTGTGAATGTTTGTCCTAGCTCAAACAGCTTGGTTTATGTGATGGAATTGCTTGAAAGATGTTGGAGGCTGTGATCTTGCTGAAGAGAGTTCATGTCTCTGGTGTGGTGTGCCCATGAGCTTTGGAGAAGTATCTTCTGTGTTGAGACATGGCTGCTTAGAGACATGGGCACGATTTTCAACACAGGTGGCTTTAAAAGTGTCATGAAAGGTGCCAATCATTGTGATTGTAAAAATATGCTTGTGACTCTTTAGCGCATGAGAATGGTCAGTGGTATTGGAAGCCAAACTCTAAAGATGTTGCTGGAGAAATATGCTGCCCTTGCCACCTGTAAATAACGTTACCAGAGTGAAGCACCTGTGTGGTTCTAGACAGCTCACATGGGTTGTGAAGCAGGCGACTCTGAAGGTCACACAGCAGGAATTTGAATTCTTTAAGACTCTAGATTGTGGAATGGAAAGCATAACGGAAGTAGCCTAGCTGCATGACGGAAGAATGATAAGAATAATGTATTGCAAAGACTAATCAGCTTAATAAATGATTAAACATGTGCATTTTGCTATATTGTGGTTTGCACTGGAGTAAAAGTTGGTAGACAAGTGCTTTCTTAAAAGGATGACATACATCATTGTGGTGTGTGGAATATTGCAGCACACATGCTCTATATGCAGGAGCCTTAGCTGATATTCTACTTATGGACTACTCATGGGTTATGTATGGCTTTGTATGTAGACTTTATGGTCTCTTTGGATCAGGAACTTGTGAATGTTTGTCCTAGCTCAAACAGCTTGGTTTATGTGATGGAATTGCTTGAAAGATGTTGGAGGCTGTGATCTTGCTGAAGAGAGTTCATGTCTCTGGTGTGGTGTGCCCATGAGCTTTGGAGAAGTATCTTGTGTGTTGAGACATGGCTGCTTAGAGACATGGGCACGATTTTCAACACAGGTGGCTTTAAAAGTGTCATGAAAGGTGCCAATCATTGTGATTGTAAAAATATTCTTGTGACTCTTTAGCGCATGAGAATGGTCAGTGGTATTGGAAGCCAAACTCTAAAGATGTTGCTGGAGAAATATGCTGCCCTTGCCACCTGTAAATAACGTTACCAGAGTGAAGCACCTGTGTGGTTCTAGACAGCTCACATGGGTTGTGAAGCAGGCGACTCTGAAGGTCACACAGCAGGAATTTGAATTCTTTAAGACTCTAGATTGTGGAATGGAAAGCATAACGGAAGTAGCCTAGCTGCATGACGGAAGAATGATAAGAATAATGTATTGCAAAGACTAATCAGCTTAATAAATGATTAAACATGTGCATTTTGCTATATTGTGGTTTGCACTGGAGTAAAAGTTGGTAGACAAGTGCTTTCTTAAAAGGATGACATACATCATTGTGGTGTGTGGAATATTGCAGCACACATGCTCTATATGCAGGAGCCTTTGCTGATATTCTACTTATGGACTACTCATGGGTTATGTATGGCTTTGTATGTAGACTTTATGGTCTCTTTGGATCAGGAACTTGTGAATGTTTGTCCTAGCTCAAACAGCTTGGTTTATGTGATGGAATTGCTTGAAAGATGTTGGAGGCTGTGATCTTGCTGAAGAGAGTTCATGTCTCTGGTGTGGTGTGCCCATGAGCTTTGGAGAAGTATCTTCTGTGTTGAGACATGGCTGCTTAGAGACATGGGCACGATTTTCAACACAGGTGGCTTTAAAAGTGTCATGAAAGGTGCCAATCATTGTGATTGTAAAAATATGCTTGTGACTCTTTAGCGCATGAGAATGGTCAGTGGTATTGGAAGCCAAACTCTAAAGATGTTGCTGGAGAAATATGCTGCCCTTGCCACCTGTAAATAACGTTACCAGAGTGAAGCACCTGTGTGGTTCTAGACAGCTCACATGGGTTGTGAAGCAGGCGACTCTGAAGGTCACACAGCAGGAATTTGAATTCTTTAAGACTCTAGATTGTGGAATGGAAAGCATAACGGAAGTAGCCTAGCTGCATGACGGAAGAATGATAAGAATAATGTATTGCAAAGACTAATCAGCTTAATAAATGATTAAACATGTGCATTTTGCTATATTGTGGTTTGCACTGGAGTAAAAGTTGGTAGACAAGTGCTTTCTTAAAAGGATGACATACATCATTGTGGTGTGTGGAATATTGCAGCACACATGCTCTATATGCAGGAGCCTTTGCTGATATTCTACTTATGGACTACTCATGGGTTATGTATGGCTTTGTATGTAGACTTTATGGTCTCTTTGGATCAGGAACTTGTGAATGTTTGTCCTAGCTCAAACAGCTTGGTTTATGTGATGGAATTGCTTGAAAGATGTTGGAGGCTGTGATCTTGCTGAAGAGAGTTCATGTCTCTGGTGTGGTGTGCCCATGAGCTTTGGAGAAGTATCTTCTGTGTTGAGACATGGCTGCTTAGAGACATGGGCACGATTTTCAACACAGGTGGCTTTAAAAGTGTCATGAAAGGTGCCAATCATTGTGATTGTAAAAATATGCTTGTGACTCTTTAGCGCATGAGAATGGTCAGTGGTATTGGAAGCCAAACTCTAAAGATGTTGCTGGAGAAATATGCTGCCCTTGCCACCTGTAAATAATGTTATCAGAGTGAAGCACCTGTGTGGTTCTAGACAGCTCACATGGGTTGTGAAGCAGGCGACTCTGAAGGTCACACAGCAGGAATTTGAATTCTTTAAGACTCTAGATTGTGGAATGGAAAGCATAACGGAAGTAGCCTAGCTGCATGACGGAAGAATGATAAGAATAATGTATTGCAAAGACTAATCAGCTTAATAAATGATTAAACATGTGCATTTTGCTATATTGTGGTTTGCACTGGAGTAAAAGTTGGTAGACAAGTGCTTTCTTAAAAGGATGACATACATCATTGTGGTGTGTGGAATATTGCAGCACACATGCTCTATATGCAGGAGCCTTTGCTGATATTCTACTTATGGACTACTCATGGGTTATGTATGGCTTTGTATGTAGACTTTATGGTCTCTTTGGATCAGGAACTTGTGAATGTTTGTCCTAGCTCAAACAGCTTGGTTTATGTGATGGAATTGCTTGAAAGATGTTGGAGGCTGTGATCTTGCTGAAGAGAGTTCATGTCTCTGGTGTGGTGTGCCCATGAGCTTTGGAGAAGTATCTTCTGTGTTGAGACATGGCTGCTTAGAGACATGGGCACGATTTTCAACACAGGTGGCTTTAAAAGTGTCATGAAAGGTGCCAATCATTGTGATTGTAAAAATATTCTTGTGACTCTTTAGCGCATGAGAATGGTCAGTGGTATTGGAAGCCAAACTCTAAAGATGTTGCTGGAGATATATGCTGCCCTTGCCACCTGTAAATAACGTTACCAGAGTGAAGCACCTGTGTGGTTCTAGACAGCTCACATGGGTTGTGAAGCAGGCGACTCTGAAGGTCACACAGCAGGAATTTGAATTCTTTAAGACTCTAGATTGTGGAATGGAAAGCATAACGGAAGTAGCCTAGCTGCATGACGGAAGAATGATAAGAATAATGTATTGCAAAGACTAATCAGCTTAATAAATGATTAAACATGTGCATTTTGCTATATTGTGGTTTGCACTGGAGTAAAAGTTGGTAGACAAGTGCTTTCTTAAAAGGATGACATACATCATTGTGGTGTGTGGAATATTGCAGCACACATGCTCTATATGCAGGAGCCTTTGCTGATATTCTACTTATGGACTACTCATGGGTTATGTATGGCTTTGTATGTAGACTTTATGGTCTCTTTGGATCAGGAACTTGTGAATGTTTGTCCTAGCTCAAACAGCTTGGTTTATGTGATGGAATTGCTTGAAAGATGTTGGAGGCTGTGATCTTGCTGAAGAGAGTTCATGTCTCTGGTGTGGTGTGCCCATGAGCTTTGGAGAAGTATCTTCTGTGTTGAGACATGGCTGCTTAGAGACATGGGCACGATTTTCAACACAGGTGGCTTTAAAAGTGTCATGAAAGGTGCCAATCATTGTGATTGTAAAAATATTCTTGTGACTCTTTAGCGCATGAGAATGGTCAGTGGTATTGGAAGCCAAACTCTAAAGATGTTGCTGGAGAAATATGCTGCCCTTGCCACCTGTAAATAACGTTACCAGAGTGAAGCACCTGTGTGGTTCTAGACAGCTCACATGGGTTGTGAAGCAGGCGACTCTGAAGGTCACACAGCAGGAATTTGAATTCTTTAAGACTCTAGATTGTGGAATGGAAAGCATAACGGAAGTAGCCTAGCTGCATGACGGAAGAATGATAAGAATAATGTATTGCAAAGACTTATCAGCTTAATAAATGATTAAACATGTGCATTTTGCTATATTGTGGTTTGCACTGGAGTAAAAGTTGGTAGACAAGTGCTTTCTTAAAAGGATGACATACATCATTGTGGTGTGTGGAATATTGCAGCACACATGCTCTATATGCAGGAGCCTTTGCTGATATTCTACTTATGGACTACTCATGGGTTATGTATGGCTTTGTATGTAGACTTTATGGTCTCTTTGGATCAGGAACTTGTGAATGTTTGTCCTAGCTCAAACAGCTTGGTTTATGTGATGGAATTGCTTGAAAGATGTTGGAGGCTGTGATCTTGCTGAAGAGAGTTCATGTCTCTGGTGTGGTGTGCCCATGAGCTTTGGAGAAGTATCTTCTGTGTTGAGACATGGCTGCTTAGAGACATGGGCACGATTTTCAACACAGGTGGCTTTAAAAGTGTCATGAAAGGTGCCAATCATTGTGATTGTAAAAATATGCTTGTGACTCTTTAGCGCATGAGAATGGTCAGTGGTATTGGAAGCCAAACTCTAAAGATGTTGCTGGAGAAATATGCTGCCCTTGCCACCTGTAAATAACGTTACCAGAGTGAAGCACCTGTGTGGTTCTAGACAGCTCACATGGGTTGTGAAGCAGGCGACTCTGAAGGTCACACAGCAGGAATTTGAATTCTTTAAGACTCTAGATTGTGGAATGGAAAGCATAACGGAAGTAGCCTAGCTGCATGACGGAAGAATGATAAGAATAATGTATTGCAAAGACTAATCAGCTTAATAAATGATTAAACATGTGCATTTTGCTATATTGTGGTTTGCACTGGAGTAAAAGTTGGTAGACAAGTGCTTTCTTAAAAGGATGACATACATCATTGTGGTGTGTGGAATATTGCAGCACACATGCTCTATATGCAGGAGCCTTTGCTGATATTCTACTTATGGACTACTCATGGGTTATGTATGGCTTTGTATGTAGACTTTATGGTCTCTTTGGATCAGGAACTTGTGAATGTTTGTCCTAGCTCAAACAGCTTGGTTTATGTGATGGAATTGCTTGAAAGATGTTGGAGGCTGTGATCTTGCTGAAGAGAGTTCATGTCTCTGGTGTGGTGTGCCCATGAGCTTTGGAGAAGTATCTTCTGTGTTGAGACATGGCTGCTTAGAGACATGGGCACGATTTTCAACACAGGTGGCTTTAAAAGTGTCATGAAAGGTGCCAATCATTGTGATTGTAAAAATATGCTTGTGACTCTTTAGCGCATGAGAATGGTCAGTGGTATTGGAAGCCAAACTCTAAAGATGTTGCTGGAGAAATATGCTGCCCTTGCCACCTGTAAATAACGTTACCAGAGTGAAGCACCTGTGTGGTTCTAGACAGCTCACATGGGTTGTGAAGCAGGCGACTCTGAAGGTCACACAGCAGGAATTTGAATTCTTTAAGACTCTAGATTGTGGAATGGAAAGCATAACGGAAGTAGCCTAGCTGCATGACGGAAGAATGATAAGAATAATGTATTGCAAAGACTAATCAGCTTAATAAATGATTAAACATGTGCATTTTGCTATATTGTGGTTTGCACTGGAGTAAAAGTTGGTAGACAAGTGCTTTCTTAAAAGGATGACATACATCATTGTGGTGTGTGGAATATTGCAGCACACATGCTCTATATGCAGGAGCCTTTGCTGATATTCTACTTATGGACTACTCATGGGTTATGTATGGCTTTGTATGTAGACTTTATGGTCTCTTTGGATCAGGAACTTGTGAATGTTTGTCCTAGCTCAAACAGCTTGGTTTATGTGATGGAATTGCTTGAAAGATGTTGGAGGCTGTGATCTTGCTGAAGAGAGTTCATGTCTCTGGTGTGGTGTGCCCATGAGCTTTGGAGAAGTATCTTCTGTGTTGAGACATGGCTGCTTAGAGACATGGGCACGATTTTCAACACAGGTGGCTTTAAAAGTGTCATGAAAGGTGCCAATCATTGTGATTGTAAAAATATTCTTGTGACTCTTTAGCGCATGAGAATGGTCAGTGGTATTGGAAGCCAAACTCTAAAGATGTTGCTGGAGAAATATGCTGCCCTTGCCACCTGTAAATAACGTTACCAGAGTGAAGCACCTGTGTGGTTCTAGACAGCTCACATGGGTTGTGAAGCAGGCGACTCTGAAGGTCACACAGCAGGAATTTGAATTCTTTAAGACTCTAGATTGTGGAATGGAAAGCATAACGGAAGTAGCCTAGCTGCATGACGGAAGAATGATAAGAATAATGTATTGCAAAGACTAATCAGCTTAATAAATGATTAAACATGTGCATTTTGCTATATTGTGGTTTGCACTGGAGTAAAAGTTGGTAGACAAGTGCTTTCTTAAAAGGATGACATACATCATTGTGGTGTGTGGAATATTGCAGCACACATGCTCTATATGCAGGAGCCTTTGCTGATATTCTACTTATGGACTACTCATGGGTTATGTATGGCTTTGTATGTAGACTTTATGGTCTCTTTGGATCAGGAACTTGTGAATGTTTGTCCTAGCTCAAACAGCTTGGTTTATGTGATGGAATTGCTTGAAAGATGTTGGAGGCTGTGATCTTGCTGAAGAGAGTTCATGTCTCTGGTGTGGTGTGCCCATGAGCTTTGGAGAAGTATCTTCTGTGTTGAGACATGGCTGCTTAGAGACATGGGCACGATTTTCAACACAGGTGGCTTTAAAAGTGTCATGAAAGGTGCCAATCATTGTGATTGTAAAAATATGCTTGTGACTCTTTAGCGCATGAGAATGGTCAGTGGTATTGGAAGCCAAACTCTAAAGATGTTGCTGGAGAAATATGCTGCCCTTGCCACCTGTAAATAACGTTACCAGAGTGAAGCACCTGTGTGGTTCTAGACAGCTCACATGGGTTGTGAAGCAGGCGACTCTGAAGGTCACACAGCAGGAATTTGAATTCTTTAAGACTCTAGATTGTGGAATGGAAAGCATAACGGAAGTAGCCTAGCTGCATGACGGAAGAATGATAAGAATAATGTATTGCAAAGACTAATCAGCTTAATAAATGATTAAACATGTGCATTTTGCTATATTGTGGTTTGCACTGGAGTAAAAGTTGGTAGACAAGTGCTTTCTTAAAAGGATGACATACATCATTGTGGTGTGTGGAATATTGCAGCACACATGCTCTATATGCAGGAGCCTTTGCTGATATTCTACTTATGGACTACTCATGGGTTATGTATGGCTTTGTATGTAGACTTTATGGTCTCTTTGGATCAGGAACTTGTGAATGTTTGTCCTAGCTCAAACAGCTTGGTTTATGTGATGGAATTGCTTGAAAGATGTTGGAGGCTGTGATCTTGCTGAAGAGAGTTCATGTCTCTGGTGTGGTGTGCCCATGAGCTTTGGAGAAGTATCTTCTGTGTTGAGACATGGCTGCTTAGAGACATGGGCACGATTTTCAACACAGGTGGCTTTAAAAGTGTCATGAAAGGTGCCAATCATTGTGATTGTAAAAATATGCTTGTGACTCTTTAGCGCATGAGAATGGTCAGTGGTATTGGAAGCCAAACTCTAAAGATGTTGCTGGAGAAATATGCTGCCCTTGCCACCTGTAAATAATGTTATCAGAGTGAAGCACCTGTGTGGTTCTAGACAGCTCACATGGGTTGTGAAGCAGGCGACTCTGAAGGTCACACAGCAGGAATTTGAATTCTTTAAGACTCTAGATTGTGGAATGGAAAGCATAACGGAAGTAGCCTAGCTGCATGACGGAAGAATGATAAGAATAATGTATTGCAAAGACTAATCAGCTTAATAAATGATTAAACATGTGCATTTTGCTATATTGTGGTTTGCACTGGAGTAAAAGTTGGTAGACAAGTGCTTTCTTAAAAGGATGACATACATCATTGTGGTGTGTGGAATATTGCAGCACACATGCTCTATATGCAGGAGCCTTTGCTGATATTCTACTTATGGACTACTCATGGGTTATGTATGGCTTTGTATGTAGACTTTATGGTCTCTTTGGATCAGGAACTTGTGAATGTTTGTCCTAGCTCAAACAGCTTGGTTTATGTGATGGAATTGCTTGAAAGATGTTGGAGGCTGTGATCTTGCTGAAGAGAGTTCATGTCTCTGGTGTGGTGTGCCCATGAGCTTTGGAGAAGTATCTTCTGTGTTGAGACATGGCTGCTTAGAGACATGGGCACGATTTTCAACACAGGTGGCTTTAAAAGTGTCATGAAAGGTGCCAATCATTGTGATTGTAAAAATATTCTTGTGACTCTTTAGCGCATGAGAATGGTCAGTGGTATTGGAAGCCAAACTCTAAAGATGTTGCTGGAGAAATATGCTGCCCTTGCCACCTGTAAATAACGTTACCAGAGTGAAGCACCTGTGTGGTTCTAGACAGCTCACATGGGTTGTGAAGCAGGCGACTCTGAAGGTCACACAGCAGGAATTTGAATTCTTTAAGACTCTAGATTGTGGAATGGAAAGCATAACGGAAGTAGCCTAGCTGCATGACGGAAGAATGATAAGAATAATGTATTGCAAAGACTAATCAGCTTAATAAATGATTAAACATGTGCATTTTGCTATATTGTGGTTTGCACTGGAGTAAAAGTTGGTAGACAAGTGCTTTCTTAAAAGGATGACATACATCATTGTGGTGTGTGGAATATTGCAGCACACATGCTCTATATGCAGGAGCCTTTGCTGATATTCTACTTATGGACTACTCATGGGTTATGTATGGCTTTGTATGTAGACTTTATGGTCTCTTTGGATCAGGAACTTGTGAATGTTTGTCCTAGCTCAAACAGCTTGGTTTATGTGATGGAATTGCTTGAAAGATGTTGGAGGCTGTGATCTTGCTGAAGAGAGTTCATGTCTCTGGTGTGGTGTGCCCATGAGCTTTGGAGAAGTATCTTCTGTGTTGAGACATGGCTGCTTAGAGACATGGGCACGATTTTCAACACAGGTGGCTTTAAAAGTGTCATGAAAGGTGCCAATCATTGTGATTGTAAAAATATTCTTGTGACTCTTTAGCGCATGAGAATGGTCAGTGGTATTGGAAGCCAAACTCTAAAGATGTTGCTGGAGAAATATGCTGCCCTTGCCACCTGTAAATAACGTTACCAGAGTGAAGCACCTGTGTGGTTCTAGACAGCTCACATGGGTTGTGAAGCAGGCGACTCTGAAGGTCACACAGCAGGAATTTGAATTCTTTAAGACTCTAGATTGTGGAATGGAAAGCATAACGGAAGTAGCCTAGCTGCATGACGGAAGAATGATAAGAATAATGTATTGCAAAGACTAATCAGCTTAATAAATGATTAAACATGTGCATTTTGCTATATTGTGGTTTGCACTGGAGTAAAAGTTGGTAGACAAGTGCTTTCTTAAAAGGATGACATACATCATTGTGGTGTGTGGAATATTGCAGCACACATGCTCTATATGCAGGAGCCTTTGCTGATATTCTACTTATGGACTACTCATGGGTTATGTATGGCTTTGTATGTAGACTTTATGGTCTCTTTGGATCAGGAACTTGTGAATGTTTGTCCTAGCTCAAACAGCTTGGTTTATGTGATGGAATTGCTTGAAAGATGTTGGAGGCTGTGATCTTGCTGAAGAGAGTTCATGTCTCTGGTGTGGTGTGCCCATGAGCTTTGGAGAAGTATCTTCTGTGTTGAGACATGGCTGCTTAGAGACATGGGCACGATTTTCAACACAGGTGGCTTTAAAAGTGTCATGAAAGGTGCCAATCATTGTGATTGTAAAAATATTCTTGTGACTCTTTAGCGCATGAGAATGGTCAGTGGTATTGGAAGCCAAACTCTAAAGATGTTGCTGGAGAAATATGCTGCCCTTGCCACCTGTAAATAACGTTACCAGAGTGAAGCACCTGTGTGGTTCTAGACAGCTCACATGGGTTGTGAAGCAGGCGACTCTGAAGGTCACACAGCAGGAATTTGAATTCTTTAAGACTCTAGATTGTGGAATGGAAAGCATAACGGAAGTAGCCTAGCTGCATGACGGAAGAATGATAAGAATAATGTATTGCAAAGACTAATCAGCTTAATAAATGATTAAACATGTGCATTTTGCTATATTGTGGTTTGCACTGGAGTAAAAGTTGGTAGACAAGTGCTTTCTTAAAAGGATGACATACATCATTGTGGTGTGTGGAATATTGCAGCACACATGCTCTATATGCAGGAGCCTTTGCTGATATTCTACTTATGGACTACTCATGGGTTATGTATGGCTTTGTATGTAGACTTTATGGTCTCTTTGGATCAGGAACTTGTGAATGTTTGTCCTAGCTCAAACAGCTTGGTTTATGTGATGGAATTGCTTGAAAGATGTTGGAGGCTGTGATCTTGCTGAAGAGAGTTCATGTCTCTGGTGTGGTGTGCCCATGAGCTTTGGAGAAGTATCTTCTGTGTTGAGACATGGCTGCTTAGAGACATGGGCACGATTTTCAACACAGGTGGCTTTAAAAGTGTCATGAAAGGTGCCAATCATTGTGATTGTAAAAATATGCTTGTGACTCTTTAGCGCATGAGAATGGTCAGTGGTATTGGAAGCCAAACTCTAAAGATGTTGCTGGAGAAATATGCTGCCCTTGCCACCTGTAAATAACGTTACCAGAGTGAAGCACCTGTGTGGTTCTAGACAGCTCACATGGGTTGTGAAGCAGGCGACTCTGAAGGTCACACAGCAGGAATTTGAATTCTTTAAGACTCTAGATTGTGGAATGGAAAGCATAACGGAAGTAGCCTAGCTGCATGACGGAAGAATGATAAGAATAATGTATTGCAAAGACTAATCAGCTTAATAAATGATTAAACATGTGCATTTTGCTATATTGTGGTTTGCACTGGAGTAAAAGTTGGTAGACAAGTGCTTTCTTAAAAGGATGACATACATCATTGTGGTGTGTGGAATATTGCAGCACACATGCTCTATATGCAGGAGCCTTTGCTGATATTCTACTTATGGACTACTCATGGGTTATGTATGGCTTTGTATGTAGACTTTATGGTCTCTTTGGATCAGGAACTTGTGAATGTTTGTCCTAGCTCAAACAGCTTGGTTTATGTGATGGAATTGCTTGAAAGATGTTGGAGGCTGTGATCTTGCTGAAGAGAGTTCATGTCTCTGGTGTGGTGTGCCCATGAGCTTTGGAGAAGTATCTTCTGTGTTGAGACATGGCTGCTTAGAGACATGGGCACGATTTTCAACACAGGTGGCTTTAAAAGTGTCATGAAAGGTGCCAATCATTGTGATTGTAAAAATATGCTTGTGACTCTTTAGCGCATGAGAATGGTCAGTGGTATTGGAAGCCAAACTCTAAAGATGTTGCTGGAGAAATATGCTGCCCTTGCCACCTGTAAATAACGTTACCAGAGTGAAGCACCTGTGTGGTTCTAGACAGCTCACATGGGTTGTGAAGCAGGCGACTCTGAAGGTCACACAGCAGGAATTTGAATTCTTTAAGACTCTAGATTGTGGAATGGAAAGCATAACGGAAGTAGCCTAGCTGCATGACGGAAGAATGATAAGAATAATGTATTGCAAAGACTAATCAGCTTAATAAATGATTAAACATGTGCATTTTGCTATATTGTGGTTTGCACTGGAGTAAAAGTTGGTAGACAAGTGCTTTCTTAAAAGGATGACATACATCATTGTGGTGTGTGGAATATTGCAGCACACATGCTCTATATGCAGGAGCCTTTGCTGATATTCTACTTATGGACTACTCATGGGTTATGTATGGCTTTGTATGTAGACTTTATGGTCTCTTTGGATCAGGAACTTGTGAATGTTTGTCCTAGCTCAAACAGCTTGGTTTATGTGATGGAATTGCTTGAAAGATGTTGGAGGCTGTGATCTTGCTGAAGAGAGTTCATGTCTCTGGTGTGGTGTGCCCATGAGCTTTGGAGAAGTATCTTCTGTGTTGAGACATGGCTGCTTAGAGACATGGGCACGATTTTCAACACAGGTGGCTTTAAAAGTGTCATGAAAGGTGCCAATCATTGTGATTGTAAAAATATGCTTGTGACTCTTTAGCGCATGAGAATGGTCAGTGGTATTGGAAGCCAAACTCTAAAGATGTTGCTGGAGAAATATGCTGCCCTTGCCACCTGTAAATAACGTTACCAGAGTGAAGCACCTGTGTGGTTCTAGACAGCTCACATGGGTTGTGAAGCAGGCGACTCTGAAGGTCACACAGCAGGAATTTGAATTCTTTAAGACTCTAGATTGTGGAATGGAAAGCATAACGGAAGTAGCCTAGCTGCATGACGGAAGAATGATAAGAATAATGTATTGCAAAGACTAATCAGCTTAATAAATGATTAAACATGTGCATTTTGCTATATTGTGGTTTGCACTGGAGTAAAAGTTGGTAGACAAGTGCTTTCTTAAAAGGATGACATACATCATTGTGGTGTGTGGAATATTGCAGCACACATGCTCTATATGCAGGAGCCTTTGCTGATATTCTACTTATGGACTACTCATGGGTTATGTATGGCTTTGTATGTAGACTTTATGGTCTCTTTGGATCAGGAACTTGTGAATGTTTGTCCTAGCTCAAACAGCTTGGTTTATGTGATGGAATTGCTTGAAAGATGTTGGAGGCTGTGATCTTGCTGAAGAGAGTTCATGTCTCTGGTGTGGTGTGCCCATGAGCTTTGGAGAAGTATCTTCTGTGTTGAGACATGGCTGCTTAGAGACATGGGCACGATTTTCAACACAGGTGGCTTTAAAAGTGTCATGAAAGGTGCCAATCATTGTGATTGTAAAAATATGCTTGTGACTCTTTAGCGCATGAGAATGGTCAGTGGTATTGGAAGCCAAACTCTAAAGATGTTGCTGGAGAAATATGCTGCCCTTGCCACCTGTAAATAACGTTACCAGAGTGAAGCACCTGTGTGGTTCTAGACAGCTCACATGGGTTGTGAAGCAGGCGACTCTGAAGGTCACACAGCAGGAATTTGAATTCTTTAAGACTCTAGATTGTGGAATGGAAAGCATAACGGAAGTAGCCTAGCTGCATGACGGAAGAATGATAAGAATAATGTATTGCAAAGACTAATCAGCTTAATAAATGATTAAACATGTGCATTTTGCTATATTGTGGTTTGCACTGGAGTAAAAGTTGGTAGACAAGTGCTTTCTTAAAAGGATGACATACATCATTGTGGTGTGTGGAATATTGCAGCACACATGCTCTATATGCAGGAGCCTTTGCTGATATTCTACTTATGGACTACTCATGGGTTATGTATGGCTTTGTATGTAGACTTTATGGTCTCTTTGGATCAGGAACTTGTGAATGTTTGTCCTAGCTCAAACAGCTTGGTTTATGTGATGGAATTGCTTGAAAGATGTTGGAGGCTGTGATCTTGCTGAAGAGAGTTCATGTCTCTGGTGTGGTGTGCCCATGAGCTTTGGAGAAGTATCTTGTGTGTTGAGACATGGCTGCTTAGAGACATGGGCACGATTTTCAACACAGGTGGCTTTAAAAGTGTCATGAAAGGTGCCAATCATTGTGATTGTAAAAATATGCTTGTGACTCTTTAGCGCATGAGAATGGTCAGTGGTATTGGAAGCCAAACTCTAAAGATGTTGCTGGAGAAATATGCTGCCCTTGCCACCTGTAAATAACGTTATCAGAGTGAAGCACCTGTGTGGTTCTAGACAGCTCACATGGGTTGTGAAGCAGGCGACTCTGAAGGTCACACAGCAGGAATTTGAATTCTTTAAGACTCTAGATTGTGGAATGGAAAGCATAACGGAAGTAGCCTAGCTGCATGACGGAAGAATGATAAGAATAATGTATTGCAAAGACTAATCAGCTTAATAAATGATTAAACATGTGCATTTTGCTATATTGTGGTTTGCACTGGAGTAAAAGTTGGTAGACAAGTGCTTTCTTAAAAGGATGACATACATCATTGTGGTGTGTGGAATATTGCAGCACACATGCTCTATATGCAGGAGCCTTTGCTGATATTCTACTTATGGACTACTCATGGGTTATGTATGGCTTTGTATGTAGACTTTATGGTCTCTTTGGATCAGGAACTTGTGAATGTTTGTCCTAGCTCAAACAGCTTGGTTTATGTGATGGAATTGCTTGAAAGATGTTGGAGGCTGTGATCTTGCTGAAGAGAGTTCATGTCTCTGGTGTGGTGTGCCCATGAGCTTTGGAGAAGTATCTTCTGTGTTGAGACATGGCTGCTTAGAGACATGGGCACGATTTTCAACACAGGTGGCTTTAAAAGTGTCATGAAAGGTGCCAATCATTGTGATTGTAAAAATATGCTTGTGACTCTTTAGCGCATGAGAATGGTCAGTGGTATTGGAAGCCAAACTCTAAAGATGTTGCTGGAGAAATATGCTGCCCTTGCCACCTGTAAATAACGTTACCAGAGTGAAGCACCTGTGTGGTTCTAGACAGCTCACATGGGTTGTGAAGCAGGCGACTCTGAAGGTCACACAGCAGGAATTTGAATTCTTTAAGACTCTAGATTGTGGAATGGAAAGCATAACGGAAGTAGCCTAGCTGCATGACGGAAGAATGATAAGAATAATGTATTGCAAAGACTAATCAGCTTAATAAATGATTAAACATGTGCATTTTGCTATATTGTGGTTTGCACTGGAGTAAAAGTTGGTAGACAAGTGCTTTCTTAAAAGGATGACATACATCATTGTGGTGTGTGGAATATTGCAGCACACATGCTCTATATGCAGGAGCCTTTGCTGATATTCTACTTATGGACTACTCATGGGTTATGTATGGCTTTGTATGTAGACTTTATGGTCTCTTTGGATCAGGAACTTGTGAATGTTTGTCCTAGCTCAAACAGCTTGGTTTATGTGATGGAATTGCTTGAAAGATGTTGGAGGCTGTGATCTTGCTGAAGAGAGTTCATGTCTCTGGTGTGGTGTGCCCATGAGCTTTGGAGAAGTATCTTCTGTGTTGAGACATGGCTGCTTAGAGACATGGGCACGATTTTCAACACAGGTGGCTTTAAAAGTGTCATGAAAGGTGCCAATCATTGTGATTGTAAAAATATGCTTGTGACTCTTTAGCGCATGAGAATGGTCAGTGGTATTGGAAGCCAAACTCTAAAGATGTTGCTGGAGAAATATGCTGCCCTTGCCACCTGTAAATAACGTTACCAGAGTGAAGCACCTGTGTGGTTCTAGACAGCTCACATGGGTTGTGAAGCAGGCGACTCTGAAGGTCACACAGCAGGAATTTGAATTCTTTAAGACTCTAGATTGTGGAATGGAAAGCATAACGGAAGTAGCCTAGCTGCATGACGGAAGAATGATAAGAATAATGTATTGCAAAGACTAATCAGCTTAATAAATGATTAAACATGTGCATTTTGCTATATTGTGGTTTGCACTGGAGTAAAAGTTGGTAGACAAGTGCTTTCTTAAAAGGATGACATACATCATTGTGGTGTGTGGAATATTGCAGCACACATGCTCTATATGCAGGAGCCTTTGCTGATATTCTACTTATGGACTACTCATGGGTTATGTATGGCTTTGTATGTAGACTTTATGGTCTCTTTGGATCAGGAACTTGTGAATGTTTGTCCTAGCTCAAACAGCTTGGTTTATGTGATGGAATTGCTTGAAAGATGTTGGAGGCTGTGATCTTGCTGAAGAGAGTTCATGTCTCTGGTGTGGTGTGCCCATGAGCTTTGGAGAAGTATCTTGTGTGTTGAGACATGGCTGCTTAGAGACATGGGCACGATTTTCAACACAGGTGGCTTTAAAAGTGTCATGAAAGGTGCCAATCATTGTGATTGTAAAAATATGCTTGTGACTCTTTAGCGCATGAGAATGGTCAGTGGTATTGGAAGCCAAACTCTAAAGATGTTGCTGGAGAAATATGCTGCCCTTGCCACCTGTAAATAACGTTATCAGAGTGAAGCACCTGTGTGGTTCTAGACAGCTCACATGGGTTGTGAAGCAGGCGACTCTGAAGGTCACACAGCAGGAATTTGAATTCTTTAAGACTCTAGATTGTGGAATGGAAAGCATAACGGAAGTAGCCTAGCTGCATGACGGAAGAATGATAAGAATAATGTATTGCAAAGACTAATCAGCTTAATAAATGATTAAACATGTGCATTTTGCTATATTGTGGTTTGCACTGGAGTAAAAGTTGGTAGACAAGTGCTTTCTTAAAAGGATGACATACATCATTGTGGTGTGTGGAATATTGCAGCACACATGCTCTATATGCAGGAGCCTTTGCTGATATTCTACTTATGGACTACTCATGGGTTATGTATGGCTTTGTATGTAGACTTTATGGTCTCTTTGGATCAGGAACTTGTGAATGTTTGTCCTAGCTCAAACAGCTTGGTTTATGTGATGGAATTGCTTGAAAGATGTTGGAGGCTGTGATCTTGCTGAAGAGAGTTCATGTCTCTGGTGTGGTGTGCCCATGAGCTTTGGAGAAGTATCTTCTGTGTTGAGACATGGCTGCTTAGAGACATGGGCACGATTTTCAACACAGGTGGCTTTAAAAGTGTCATGAAAGGTGCCAATCATTGTGATTGTAAAAATATGCTTGTGACTCTTTAGCGCATGAGAATGGTCAGTGGTATTGGAAGCCAAACTCTAAAGATGTTGCTGGAGAAATATGCTGCCCTTGCCACCTGTAAATAATGTTATCAGAGTGAAGCACCTGTGTGGTTCTAGACAGCTCACATGGGTTGTGAAGCAGGCGACTCTGAAGGTCACACAGCAGGAATTTGAATTCTTTAAGACTCTAGATTGTGGAATGGAAAGCATAACGGAAGTAGCCTAGCTGCATGACGGAAGAATGATAAGAATAATGTATTGCAAAGACTAATCAGCTTAATAAATGATTAAACATGTGCATTTTGCTATATTGTGGTTTGCACTGGAGTAAAAGTTGGTAGACAAGTGCTTTCTTAAAAGGATGACATACATCATTGTGGTGTGTGGAATATTGCAGCACACATGCTCTATATGCAGGAGCCTTTGCTGATATTCTACTTATGGACTACTCATGGGTTATGTATGGCTTTGTATGTAGACTTTATGGTCTCTTTGGATCAGGAACTTGTGAATGTTTGTCCTAGCTCAAACAGCTTGGTTTATGTGATGGAATTGCTTGAAAGATGTTGGAGGCTGTGATCTTGCTGAAGAGAGTTCATGTCTCTGGTGTGGTGTGCCCATGAGCTTTGGAGAAGTATCTTCTGTGTTGAGACATGGCTGCTTAGAGACATGGGCACGATTTTCAACACAGGTGGCTTTAAAAGTGTCATGAAAGGTGCCAACCATTGTGATTGTAAAAATATGCTTGTGACTCTTTAGCGCATGAGAATGGTCAGTGGTATTGGAAGCCAAACTCTAAAGATGTTGCTGGAGAAATATGCTGCCCTTGCCACCTGTAAATAACGTTACCAGAGTGAAGCACCTGTGTGGTTCTAGACAGCTCACATGGGTTGTGAAGCAGGCGACTCTGAAGGTCACACAGCAGGAATTTGAATTCTTTAAGACTCTAGATTGTGGAATGGAAAGCATAACGGAAGTAGCCTAGCTGCATGACGGAAGAATGATAAGAATAATGTATTGCAAAGACTAATCAGCTTAATAAATGATTAAACATGTGCATTTTGCTATATTGTGGTTTGCACTGGAGTAAAAGTTGGTAGACAAGTGCTTTCTTAAAAGGATGACATACATCATTGTGGTGTGTGGAATATTGCAGCACACATGCTCTATATGCAGGAGCCTTTGCTGATATTCTACTTATGGACTACTCATGGGTTATGTATGGCTTTGTATGTAGACTTTATGGTCTCTTTGGATCAGGAACTTGTGAATGTTTGTCCTAGCTCAAACAGCTTGGTTTATGTGATGGAATTGCTTGAAAGATGTTGGAGGCTGTGATCTTGCTGAAGAGAGTTCATGTCTCTGGTGTGGTGTGCCCATGAGCTTTGGAGAAGTATCTTCTGTGTTGAGACATGGCTGCTTAGAGACATGGGCACGATTTTCAACACAGGTGGCTTTAAAAGTGTCATGAAAGGTGCCAATCATTGTGATTGTAAAAATATTCTTGTGACTCTTTAGCGCATGAGAATGGTCAGTGGTATTGGAAGCCAAACTCTAAAGATGTTGCTGGAGAAATATGCTGCCCTTGCCACCTGTAAATAACGTTACCAGAGTGAAGCACCTGTGTGGTTCTAGACAGCTCACATGGGTTGTGAAGCAGGCGACTCTGAAGGTCACACAGCAGGAATTTGAATTCTTTAAGACTCTAGATTGTGGAATGGAAAGCATAACGGAAGTAGCCTAGCTGCATGACGGAAGAATGATAAGAATAATGTATTGCAAAGACTAATCAGCTTAATAAATGATTAAACATGTGCATTTTGCTATATTGTGGTTTGCACTGGAGTAAAAGTTGGTAGACAAGTGCTTTCTTAAAAGGATGACATACATCATTGTGGTGTGTGGAATATTGCAGCACACATGCTCTATATGCAGGAGCCTTTGCTGATATTCTACTTATGGACTACTCATGGGTTATGTATGGCTTTGTATGTAGACTTTATGGTCTCTTTGGATCAGGAACTTGTGAATGTTTGTCCTAGCTCAAACAGCTTGGTTTATGTGATGGAATTGCTTGAAAGATGTTGGAGGCTGTGATCTTGCTGAAGAGAGTTCATGTCTCTGGTGTGGTGTGCCCATGAGCTTTGGAGAAGTATCTTCTGTGTTGAGACATGGCTGCTTAGAGACATGGGCACGATTTTCAACACAGGTGGCTTTAAAAGTGTCATGAAAGGTGCCAATCATTGTGATTGTAAAAATATGCTTGTGACTCTTTAGCGCATGAGAATGGTCAGTGGTATTGGAAGCCAAACTCTAAAGATGTTGCTGGAGAAATATGCTGCCCTTGCCACCTGTAAATAACGTTACCAGAGTGAAGCACCTGTGTGGTTCTAGACAGCTCACATGGGTTGTGAAGCAGGCGACTCTGAAGGTCACACAGCAGGAATTTGAATTCTTTAAGACTCTAGATTGTGGAATGGAAAGCATAACGGAAGTAGCCTAGCTGCATGACGGAAGAATGATAAGAATAATGTATTGCAAAGACTAATCAGCTTAATAAATGATTAAACATGTGCATTTTGCTATATTGTGGTTTGCACTGGAGTAAAAGTTGGTAGACAAGTGCTTTCTTAAAAGGATGACATACATCATTGTGGTGTGTGGAATATTGCAGCACACATGCTCTATATGCAGGAGCCTTTGCTGATATTCTACTTATGGACTACTCATGGGTTATGTATGGCTTTGTATGTAGACTTTATGGTCTCTTTGGATCAGGAACTTGTGAATGTTTGTCCTAGCTCAAACAGCTTGGTTTATGTGATGGAATTGCTTGAAAGATGTTGGAGGCTGTGATCTTGCTGAAGAGAGTTCATGTCTCTGGTGTGGTGTGCCCATGAGCTTTGGAGAAGTATCTTCTGTGTTGAGACATGGCTGCTTAGAGACATGGGCACGATTTTCAACACAGGTGGCTTTAAAAGTGTCATGAAAGGTGCCAATCATTGTGATTGTAAAAATATGCTTCTGACTCTTTAGCGCATGAGAATGGTCAGTGGTATTGGAAGCCAAACTCTAAAGATGTTGCTGGAGAAATATGCTGCCCTTGCCACCTGTAAATAATGTTATCAGAGTGAAGCACCTGTGTGGTTCTAGACAGCTCACATGGGTTGTGAAGCAGGCGACTCTGAAGGTCACACAGCAGGAATTTGAATTCTTTAAGACTCTAGATTGTGGAATGGAAAGCATAACGGAAGTAGCCTAGCTGCATGACGGAAGAATGATAAGAATAATGTATTGCAAAGACTAATCAGCTTAATAAATGATTAAACATGTGCATTTTGCTATATTGTGGTTTGCACTGGAGTAAAAGTTGGTAGACAAGTGCTTTCTTAAAAGGATGACATACATCATTGTGGTGTGTGGAATATTGCAGCACACATGCTCTATATGCAGGAGCCTTTGCTGATATTCTACTTATGGACTACTCATGGGTTATGTATGGCTTTGTATGTAGACTTTATGGTCTCTTTGGATCAGGAACTTGTGAATGTTTGTCCTAGCTCAAACAGCTTGGTTTATGTGATGGAATTGCTTGAAAGATGTTGGAGGCTGTGATCTTGCTGAAGAGAGTTCATGTCTCTGGTGTGGTGTGCCCATGAGCTTTGGAGAAGTATCTTCTGTGTTGAGACATGGCTGCTTAGAGACATGGGCACGATTTTCAACACAGGTGGCTTTAAAAGTGTCATGAAAGGTGCCAATCATTGTGATTGTAAAAATATGCTTGTGACTCTTTAGCGCATGAGAATGGTCAGTGGTATTGGAAGCCAAACTCTAAAGATGTTGCTGGAGAAATATGCTGCCCTTGCCACCTGTAAATAATGTTATCAGAGTGAAGCACCTGTGTGGTTCTAGACAGCTCACATGGGTTGTGAAGCAGGCGACTCTGAAGGTCACACAGCAGGAATTTGAATTCTTTAAGACTCTAGATTGTGGAATGGAAAGCATAACGGAAGTAGCCTAGCTGCATGACGGAAGAATGATAAGAATAATGTATTGCAAAGACTAATCAGCTTAATAAATGATTAAACATGTGCATTTTGCTATATTGTGGTTTGCACTGGAGTAAAAGTTGGTAGACAAGTGCTTTCTTAAAAGGATGACATACATCATTGTGGTGTGTGGAATATTGCAGCACACATGCTCTATATGCAGGAGCCTTTGCTGATATTCTACTTATGGACTACTCATGGGTTATGTATGGCTTTGTATGTAGACTTTATGGTCTCTTTGGATCAGGAACTTGTGAATGTTTGTCCTAGCTCAAACAGCTTGGTTTATGTGATGGAATTGCTTGAAAGATGTTGGAGGCTGTGATCTTGCTGAAGAGAGTTCATGTCTCTGGTGTGGTGTGCCCATGAGCTTTGGAGAAGTATCTTCTGTGTTGAGACATGGCTGCTTAGAGACATGGGCACGATTTTCAACACAGGTGGCTTTAAAAGTGTCATGAAAGGTGCCAATCATTGTGATTGTAAAAATATGCTTGTGACTCTTTAGCGCATGAGAATGGTCAGTGGTATTGGAAGCCAAACTCTAAAGATGTTGCTGGAGAAATATGCTGCCCTTGCCACCTGTAAATAATGTTATCAGAGTGAAGCACCTGTGTGGTTCTAGACAGCTCACATGGGTTGTGAAGCAGGCGACTCTGAAGGTCACACAGCAGGAATTTGAATTCTTTAAGACTCTAGATTGTGGAATGGAAAGCATAACGGAAGTAGCCTAGCTGCATGACGGAAGAATGATAAGAATAATGTATTGCAAAGACTAATCAGCTTAATAAATGATTAAACATGTGCATTTTGCTATATTGTGGTTTGCACTGGAGTAAAAGTTGGTAGACAAGTGCTTTCTTAAAAGGATGACATACATCATTGTGGTGTGTGGAATATTGCAGCACACATGCTCTATATGCAGGAGCCTTTGCTGATATTCTACTTATGGACTACTCATGGGTTATGTATGGCTTTGTATGTAGACTTTATGGTCTCTTTGGATCAGGAACTTGTGAATGTTTGTCCTAGCTCAAACAGCTTGGTTTATGTGATGGAATTGCTTGAAAGATGTTGGAGGCTGTGATCTTGCTGAAGAGAGTTCATGTCTCTGGTGTGGTGTGCCCATGAGCTTTGGAGAAGTATCTTCTGTGTTGAGACATGGCTGCTTAGAGACATGGGCACGATTTTCAACACAGGTGGCTTTAAAAGTGTCATGAAAGGTGCCAATCATTGTGATTGTAAAAATATTCTTGTGACTCTTTAGCGCATGAGAATGGTCAGTGGTATTGGAAGCCAAACTCTAAAGATGTTGCTGGAGAAATATGCTGCCCTTGCCACCTGTAAATAACGTTACCAGAGTGAAGCACCTGTGTGGTTCTAGACAGCTCACATGGGTTGTGAAGCAGGCGACTCTGAAGGTCACACAGCAGGAATTTGAATTCTTTAAGACTCTAGATTGTGGAATGGAAAGCATAACGGAAGTAGCCTAGCTGCATGACGGAAGAATGATAAGAATAATGTATTGCAAAGACTAATCAGCTTAATAAATGATTAAACATGTGCATTTTGCTATATTGTGGTTTGCACTGGAGTAAAAGTTGGTAGACAAGTGCTTTCTTAAAAGGATGACATACATCATTGTGGTGTGTGGAATATTGCAGCACACATGCTCTATATGCAGGAGCCTTTGCTGATATTCTACTTATGGACTACTCATGGGTTATGTATGGCTTTGTATGTAGACTTTATGGTCTCTTTGGATCAGGAACTTGTGAATGTTTGTCCTAGCTCAAACAGCTTGGTTTATGTGATGGAATTGCTTGAAAGATGTTGGAGGCTGTGATCTTGCTGAAGAGAGTTCATGTCTCTGGTGTGGTGTGCCCATGAGCTTTGGAGAAGTATCTTCTGTGTTGAGACATGGCTGCTTAGAGACATGGGCACGATTTTCAACACAGGTGGCTTTAAAAGTGTCATGAAAGGTGCCAATCATTGTGATTGTAAAAATATGCTTGTGACTCTTTAGCGCATGAGAATGGTCAGTGGTATTGGAAGCCAAACTCTAAAGATGTTGCTGGAGAAATATGCTGCCCTTGCCACCTGTAAATAACGTTACCAGAGTGAAGCACCTGTGTGGTTCTAGACAGCTCACATGGGTTGTGAAGCAGGCGACTCTGAAGGTCACACAGCAGGAATTTGAATTCTTTAAGACTCTAGATTGTGGAATGGAAAGCATAACGGAAGTAGCCTAGCTGCATGACGGAAGAATGATAAGAATAATGTATTGCAAAGACTAATCAGCTTAATAAATGATTAAACATGTGCATTTTGCTATATTGTGGTTTGCACTGGAGTAAAAGTTGGTAGACAAGTGCTTTCTTAAAAGGATGACATACATCATTGTGGTGTGTGGAATATTGCAGCACACATGCTCTATATGCAGGAGCCTTTGCTGATATTCTACTTATGGACTACTCATGGGTTATGTATGGCTTTGTATGTAGACTTTATGGTCTCTTTGGATCAGGAACTTGTGAATGTTTGTCCTAGCTCAAACAGCTTGGTTTATGTGATGGAATTGCTTGAAAGATGTTGGAGGCTGTGATCTTGCTGAAGAGAGTTCATGTCTCTGGTGTGGTGTGCCCATGAGCTTTGGAGAAGTATCTTCTGTGTTGAGACATGGCTGCTTAGAGACATGGGCACGATTTTCAACACAGGTGGCTTTAAAAGTGTCATGAAAGGTGCCAATCATTGTGATTGTAAAAATATGCTTGTGACTCTTTAGCGCATGAGAATGGTCAGTGGTATTGGAAGCCAAACTCTAAAGATGTTGCTGGAGAAATATGCTGCCCTTGCCACCTGTAAATAACGTTACCAGAGTGAAGCACCTGTGTGGTTCTAGACAGCTCACATGGGTTGTGAAGCAGGCGACTCTGAAGGTCACACAGCAGGAATTTGAATTCTTTAAGACTCTAGATTGTGGAATGGAAAGCATAACGGAAGTAGCCTAGCTGCATGACGGAAGAATGATAAGAATAATGTATTGCAAAGACTAATCAGCTTAATAAATGATTAAACATGTGCATTTTGCTATATTGTGGTTTGCACTGGAGTAAAAGTTGGTAGACAAGTGCTTTCTTAAAAGGATGACATACATCATTGTGGTGTGTGGAATATTGCAGCACACATGCTCTATATGCAGGAGCCTTTGCTGATATTCTACTTATGGACTACTCATGGGTTATGTATGGCTTTGTATGTAGACTTTATGGTCTCTTTGGATCAGGAACTTGTGAATGTTTGTCCTAGCTCAAACAGCTTGGTTTATGTGATGGAATTGCTTGAAAGATGTTGGAGGCTGTGATCTTGCTGAAGAGAGTTCATGTCTCTGGTGTGGTGTGCCCATGAGCTTTGGAGAAGTATCTTGTGTGTTGAGACATGGCTGCTTAGAGACATGGGCACGATTTTCAACACAGGTGGCTTTAAAAGTGTCATGAAAGGTGCCAATCATTGTGATTGTAAAAATATGCTTGTGACTCTTTAGCGCATGAGAATGGTCAGTGGTATTGGAAGCCAAACTCTAAAGATGTTGCTGGAGAAATATGCTGCCCTTGCCACCTGTAAATAACGTTATCAGAGTGAAGCACCTGTGTGGTTCTAGACAGCTCACATGGGTTGTGAAGCAGGCGACTCTGAAGGTCACACAGCAGGAATTTGAATTCTTTAAGACTCTAGATTGTGGAATGGAAAGCATAACGGAAGTAGCCTAGCTGCATGACGGAAGAATGATAAGAATAATGTATTGCAAAGACTAATCAGCTTAATAAATGATTAAACATGTGCATTTTGCTATATTGTGGTTTGCACTGGAGTAAAAGTTGGTAGACAAGTGCTTTCTTAAAAGGATGACATACATCATTGTGGTGTGTGGAATATTGCAGCACACATGCTCTATATGCAGGAGCCTTTGCTGATATTCTACTTATGGACTACTCATGGGTTATGTATGGCTTTGTATGTAGACTTTATGGTCTCTTTGGATCAGGAACTTGTGAATGTTTGTCCTAGCTCAAACAGCTTGGTTTATGTGATGGAATTGCTTGAAAGATGTTGGAGGCTGTGATCTTGCTGAAGAGAGTTCATGTCTCTGGTGTGGTGTGCCCATGAGCTTTGGAGAAGTATCTTCTGTGTTGAGACATGGCTGCTTAGAGACATGGGCACGATTTTCAACACAGGTGGCTTTAAAAGTGTCATGAAAGGTGCCAATCATTGTGATTGTAAAAATATGCTTGTGACTCTTTAGCGCATGAGAATGGTCAGTGGTATTGGAAGCCAAACTCTAAAGATGTTGCTGGAGAAATATGCTGCCCTTGCCACCTGTAAATAATGTTATCAGAGTGAAGCACCTGTGTGGTTCTAGACAGCTCACATGGGTTGTGAAGCAGGCGACTCTGAAGGTCACACAGCAGGAATTTGAATTCTTTAAGACTCTAGATTGTGGAATGGAAAGCATAACGGAAGTAGCCTAGCTGCATGACGGAAGAATGATAAGAATAATGTATTGCAAAGACTAATCAGCTTAATAAATGATTAAACATGTGCATTTTGCTATATTGTGGTTTGCACTGGAGTAAAAGTTGGTAGACAAGTGCTTTCTTAAAAGGATGACATACATCATTGTGGTGTGTGGAATATTGCAGCACACATGCTCTATATGCAGGAGCCTTTGCTGATATTCTACTTATGGACTACTCATGGGTTATGTATGGCTTTGTATGTAGACTTTATGGTCTCTTTGGATCAGGAACTTGTGAATGTTTGTCCTAGCTCAAACAGCTTGGTTTATGTGATGGAATTGCTTGAAAGATGTTGGAGGCTGTGATCTTGCTGAAGAGAGTTCATGTCTCTGGTGTGGTGTGCCCATGAGCTTTGGAGAAGTATCTTCTGTGTTGAGACATGGCTGCTTAGAGACATGGGCACGATTTTCAACACAGGTGGCTTTAAAAGTGTCATGAAAGGTGCCAACCATTGTGATTGTAAAAATATGCTTGTGACTCTTTAGCGCATGAGAATGGTCAGTGGTATTGGAAGCCAAACTCTAAAGATGTTGCTGGAGAAATATGCTGCCCTTGCCACCTGTAAATAACGTTACCAGAGTGAAGCACCTGTGTGGTTCTAGACAGCTCACATGGGTTGTGAAGCAGGCGACTCTGAAGGTCACACAGCAGGAATTTGAATTCTTTAAGACTCTAGATTGTGGAATGGAAAGCATAACGGAAGTAGCCTAGCTGCATGACGGAAGAATGATAAGAATAATGTATTGCAAAGACTAATCAGCTTAATAAATGATTAAACATGTGCATTTTGCTATATTGTGGTTTGCACTGGAGTAAAAGTTGGTAGACAAGTGCTTTCTTAAAAGGATGACATACATCATTGTGGTGTGTGGAATATTGCAGCACACATGCTCTATATGCAGGAGCCTTTGCTGATATTCTACTTATGGACTACTCATGGGTTATGTATGGCTTTGTATGTAGACTTTATGGTCTCTTTGGATCAGGAACTTGTGAATGTTTGTCCTAGCTCAAACAGCTTGGTTTATGTGATGGAATTGCTTGAAAGATGTTGGAGGCTGTGATCTTGCTGAAGAGAGTTCATGTCTCTGGTGTGGTGTGCCCATGAGCTTTGGAGAAGTATCTTCTGTGTTGAGACATGGCTGCTTAGAGACATGGGCACGATTTTCAACACAGGTGGCTTTAAAAGTGTCATGAAAGGTGCCAATCATTGTGATTGTAAAAATATTCTTGTGACTCTTTAGCGCATGAGAATGGTCAGTGGTATTGGAAGCCAAACTCTAAAGATGTTGCTGGAGAAATATGCTGCCCTTGCCACCTGTAAATAACGTTACCAGAGTGAAGCACCTGTGTGGTTCTAGACAGCTCACATGGGTTGTGAAGCAGGCGACTCTGAAGGTCACACAGCAGGAATTTGAATTCTTTAAGACTCTAGATTGTGGAATGGAAAGCATAACGGAAGTAGCCTAGCTGCATGACGGAAGAATGATAAGAATAATGTATTGCAAAGACTAATCAGCTTAATAAATGATTAAACATGTGCATTTTGCTATATTGTGGTTTGCACTGGAGTAAAAGTTGGTAGACAAGTGCTTTCTTAAAAGGATGACATACATCATTGTGGTGTGTGGAATATTGCAGCACACATGCTCTATATGCAGGAGCCTTTGCTGATATTCTACTTATGGACTACTCATGGGTTATGTATGGCTTTGTATGTAGACTTTATGGTCTCTTTGGATCAGGAACTTGTGAATGTTTGTCCTAGCTCAAACAGCTTGGTTTATGTGATGGAATTGCTTGAAAGATGTTGGAGGCTGTGATCTTGCTGAAGAGAGTTCATGTCTCTGGTGTGGTGTGCCCATGAGCTTTGGAGAAGTATCTTCTGTGTTGAGACATGGCTGCTTAGAGACATGGGCACGATTTTCAACACAGGTGGCTTTAAAAGTGTCATGAAAGGTGCCAATCATTGTGATTGTAAAAATATGCTTGTGACTCTTTAGCGCATGAGAATGGTCAGTGGTATTGGAAGCCAAACTCTAAAGATGTTGCTGGAGAAATATGCTGCCCTTGCCACCTGTAAATAACGTTACCAGAGTGAAGCACCTGTGTGGTTCTAGACAGCTCACATGGGTTGTGAAGCAGGCGACTCTGAAGGTCACACAGCAGGAATTTGAATTCTTTAAGACTCTAGATTGTGGAATGGAAAGCATAACGGAAGTAGCCTAGCTGCATGACGGAAGAATGATAAGAATAATGTATTGCAAAGACTAATCAGCTTAATAAATGATTAAACATGTGCATTTTGCTATATTGTGGTTTGCACTGGAGTAAAAGTTGGTAGACAAGTGCTTTCTTAAAAGGATGACATACATCATTGTGGTGTGTGGAATATTGCAGCACACATGCTCTATATGCAGGAGCCTTTGCTGATATTCTACTTATGGACTACTCATGGGTTATGTATGGCTTTGTATGTAGACTTTATGGTCTCTTTGGATCAGGAACTTGTGAATGTTTGTCCTAGCTCAAACAGCTTGGTTTATGTGATGGAATTGCTTGAAAGATGTTGGAGGCTGTGATCTTGCTGAAGAGAGTTCATGTCTCTGGTGTGGTGTGCCCATGAGCTTTGGAGAAGTATCTTCTGTGTTGAGACATGGCTGCTTAGAGACATGGGCACGATTTTCAACACAGGTGGCTTTAAAAGTGTCATGAAAGGTGCCAATCATTGTGATTGTAAAAATATGCTTCTGACTCTTTAGCGCATGAGAATGGTCAGTGGTATTGGAAGCCAAACTCTAAAGATGTTGCTGGAGAAATATGCTGCCCTTGCCACCTGTAAATAATGTTATCAGAGTGAAGCACCTGTGTGGTTCTAGACAGCTCACATGGGTTGTGAAGCAGGCGACTCTGAAGGTCACACAGCAGGAATTTGAATTCTTTAAGACTCTAGATTGTGGAATGGAAAGCATAACGGAAGTAGCCTAGCTGCATGACGGAAGAATGATAAGAATAATGTATTGCAAAGACTAATCAGCTTAATAAATGATTAAACATGTGCATTTTGCTATATTGTGGTTTGCACTGGAGTAAAAGTTGGTAGACAAGTGCTTTCTTAAAAGGATGACATACATCATTGTGGTGTGTGGAATATTGCAGCACACATGCTCTATATGCAGGAGCCTTTGCTGATATTCTACTTATGGACTACTCATGGGTTATGTATGGCTTTGTATGTAGACTTTATGGTCTCTTTGGATCAGGAACTTGTGAATGTTTGTCCTAGCTCAAACAGCTTGGTTTATGTGATGGAATTGCTTGAAAGATGTTGGAGGCTGTGATCTTGCTGAAGAGAGTTCATGTCTCTGGTGTGGTGTGCCCATGAGCTTTGGAGAAGTATCTTCTGTGTTGAGACATGGCTGCTTAGAGACATGGGCACGATTTTCAACACAGGTGGCTTTAAAAGTGTCATGAAAGGTGCCAATCATTGTGATTGTAAAAATATGCTTGTGACTCTTTAGCGCATGAGAATGGTCAGTGGTATTGGAAGCCAAACTCTAAAGATGTTGCTGGAGAAATATGCTGCCCTTGCCACCTGTAAATAACGTTACCAGAGTGAAGCACCTGTGTGGTTCTAGACAGCTCACATGGGTTGTGAAGCAGGCGACTCTGAAGGTCACACAGCAGGAATTTGAATTCTTTAAGACTCTAGATTGTGGAATGGAAAGCATAACGGAAGTAGCCTAGCTGCATGACGGAAGAATGATAAGAATAATGTATTGCAAAGACTAATCAGCTTAATAAATGATTAAACATGTGCATTTTGCTATATTGTGGTTTGCACTGGAGTAAAAGTTGGTAGACAAGTGCTTTCTTAAAAGGATGACATACATCATTGTGGTGTGTGGAATATTGCAGCACACATGCTCTATATGCAGGAGCCTTTGCTGATATTCTACTTATGGACTACTCATGGGTTATGTATGGCTTTGTATGTAGACTTTATGGTCTCTTTGGATCAGGAACTTGTGAATGTTTGTCCTAGCTCAAACAGCTTGGTTTATGTGATGGAATTGCTTGAAAGATGTTGGAGGCTGTGATCTTGCTGAAGAGAGTTCATGTCTCTGGTGTGGTGTGCCCATGAGCTTTGGAGAAGTATCTTCTGTGTTGAGACATGGCTGCTTAGAGACATGGGCACGATTTTCAACACAGGTGGCTTTAAAAGTGTCATGAAAGGTGCCAATCATTGTGATTGTAAAAATATGCTTGTGACTCTTTAGCGCATGAGAATGGTCAGTGGTATTGGAAGCCAAACTCTAAAGATGTTGCTGGAGAAATATGCTGCCCTTGCCACCTGTAAATAACGTTACCAGAGTGAAGCACCTGTGTGGTTCTAGACAGCTCACATGGGTTGTGAAGCAGGCGACTCTGAAGGTCACACAGCAGGAATTTGAATTCTTTAAGACTCTAGATTGTGGAATGGAAAGCATAACGGAAGTAGCCTAGCTGCATGACGGAAGAATGATAAGAATAATGTATTGCAAAGACTAATCAGCTTAATAAATGATTAAACATGTGCATTTTGCTATATTGTGGTTTGCACTGGAGTAAAAGTTGGTAGACAAGTGCTTTCTTAAAAGGATGACATACATCATTGTGGTGTGTGGAATATTGCAGCACACATGCTCTATATGCAGGAGCCTTTGCTGATATTCTACTTATGGACTACTCATGGGTTATGTATGGCTTTGTATGTAGACTTTATGGTCTCTTTGGATCAGGAACTTGTGAATGTTTGTCCTAGCTCAAACAGCTTGGTTTATGTGATGGAATTGCTTGAAAGATGTTGGAGGCTGTGATCTTGCTGAAGAGAGTTCATGTCTCTGGTGTGGTGTGCCCATGAGCTTTGGAGAAGTATCTTGTGTGTTGAGACATGGCTGCTTAGAGACATGGGCACGATTTTCAACACAGGTGGCTTTAAAAGTGTCATGAAAGGTGCCAATCATTGTGATTGTAAAAATATGCTTGTGACTCTTTAGCGCATGAGAATGGTCAGTGGTATTGGAAGCCAAACTCTAAAGATGTTGCTGGAGAAATATGCTGCCCTTGCCACCTGTAAATAACGTTATCAGAGTGAAGCACCTGTGTGGTTCTAGACAGCTCACATGGGTTGTGAAGCAGGCGACTCTGAAGGTCACACAGCAGGAATTTGAATTCTTTAAGACTCTAGATTGTGGAATGGAAAGCATAACGGAAGTAGCCTAGCTGCATGACGGAAGAATGATAAGAATAATGTATTGCAAAGACTAATCAGCTTAATAAATGATTAAACATGTGCATTTTGCTATATTGTGGTTTGCACTGGAGTAAAAGTTGGTAGACAAGTGCTTTCTTAAAAGGATGACATACATCATTGTGGTGTGTGGAATATTGCAGCACACATGCTCTATATGCAGGAGCCTTTGCTGATATTCTACTTATGGACTACTCATGGGTTATGTATGGCTTTGTATGTAGACTTTATGGTCTCTTTGGATCAGGAACTTGTGAATGTTTGTCCTAGCTCAAACAGCTTGGTTTATGTGATGGAATTGCTTGAAAGATGTTGGAGGCTGTGATCTTGCTGAAGAGAGTTCATGTCTCTGGTGTGGTGTGCCCATGAGCTTTGGAGAAGTATCTTCTGTGTTGAGACATGGCTGCTTAGAGACATGGGCACGATTTTCAACACAGGTGGCTTTAAAAGTGTCATGAAAGGTGCCAATCATTGTGATTGTAAAAATATGCTTGTGACTCTTTAGCGCATGAGAATGGTCAGTGGTATTGGAAGCCAAACTCTAAAGATGTTGCTGGAGAAATATGCTGCCCTTGCCACCTGTAAATAATGTTATCAGAGTGAAGCACCTGTGTGGTTCTAGACAGCTCACATGGGTTGTGAAGCAGGCGACTCTGAAGGTCACACAGCAGGAATTTGAATTCTTTAAGACTCTAGATTGTGGAATGGAAAGCATAACGGAAGTAGCCTAGCTGCATGACGGAAGAATGATAAGAATAATGTATTGCAAAGACTAATCAGCTTAATAAATGATTAAACATGTGCATTTTGCTATATTGTGGTTTGCACTGGAGTAAAAGTTGGTAGACAAGTGCTTTCTTAAAAGGATGACATACATCATTGTGGTGTGTGGAATATTGCAGCACACATGCTCTATATGCAGGAGCCTTTGCTGATATTCTACTTATGGACTACTCATGGGTTATGTATGGCTTTGTATGTAGACTTTATGGTCTCTTTGGATCAGGAACTTGTGAATGTTTGTCCTAGCTCAAACAGCTTGGTTTATGTGATGGAATTGCTTGAAAGATGTTGGAGGCTGTGATCTTGCTGAAGAGAGTTCATGTCTCTGGTGTGGTGTGCCCATGAGCTTTGGAGAAGTATCTTCTGTGTTGAGACATGGCTGCTTAGAGACATGGGCACGATTTTCAACACAGGTGGCTTTAAAAGTGTCATGAAAGGTGCCAACCATTGTGATTGTAAAAATATGCTTGTGACTCTTTAGCGCATGAGAATGGTCAGTGGTATTGGAAGCCAAACTCTAAAGATGTTGCTGGAGAAATATGCTGCCCTTGCCACCTGTAAATAACGTTACCAGAGTGAAGCACCTGTGTGGTTCTAGACAGCTCACATGGGTTGTGAAGCAGGCGACTCTGAAGGTCACACAGCAGGAATTTGAATTCTTTAAGACTCTAGATTGTGGAATGGAAAGCATAACGGAAGTAGCCTAGCTGCATGACGGAAGAATGATAAGAATAATGTATTGCAAAGACTAATCAGCTTAATAAATGATTAAACATGTGCATTTTGCTATATTGTGGTTTGCACTGGAGTAAAAGTTGGTAGACAAGTGCTTTCTTAAAAGGATGACATACATCATTGTGGTGTGTGGAATATTGCAGCACACATGCTCTATATGCAGGAGCCTTTGCTGATATTCTACTTATGGACTACTCATGGGTTATGTATGGCTTTGTATGTAGACTTTATGGTCTCTTTGGATCAGGAACTTGTGAATGTTTGTCCTAGCTCAAACAGCTTGGTTTATGTGATGGAATTGCTTGAAAGATGTTGGAGGCTGTGATCTTGCTGAAGAGAGTTCATGTCTCTGGTGTGGTGTGCCCATGAGCTTTGGAGAAGTATCTTCTGTGTTGAGACATGGCTGCTTAGAGACATGGGCACGATTTTCAACACAGGTGGCTTTAAAAGTGTCATGAAAGGTGCCAATCATTGTGATTGTAAAAATATTCTTGTGACTCTTTAGCGCATGAGAATGGTCAGTGGTATTGGAAGCCAAACTCTAAAGATGTTGCTGGAGAAATATGCTGCCCTTGCCACCTGTAAATAACGTTACCAGAGTGAAGCACCTGTGTGGTTCTAGACAGCTCACATGGGTTGTGAAGCAGGCGACTCTGAAGGTCACACAGCAGGAATTTGAATTCTTTAAGACTCTAGATTGTGGAATGGAAAGCATAACGGAAGTAGCCTAGCTGCATGACGGAAGAATGATAAGAATAATGTATTGCAAAGACTAATCAGCTTAATAAATGATTAAACATGTGCATTTTGCTATATTGTGGTTTGCACTGGAGTAAAAGTTGGTAGACAAGTGCTTTCTTAAAAGGATGACATACATCATTGTGGTGTGTGGAATATTGCAGCACACATGCTCTATATGCAGGAGCCTTTGCTGATATTCTACTTATGGACTACTCATGGGTTATGTATGGCTTTGTATGTAGACTTTATGGTCTCTTTGGATCAGGAACTTGTGAATGTTTGTCCTAGCTCAAACAGCTTGGTTTATGTGATGGAATTGCTTGAAAGATGTTGGAGGCTGTGATCTTGCTGAAGAGAGTTCATGTCTCTGGTGTGGTGTGCCCATGAGCTTTGGAGAAGTATCTTCTGTGTTGAGACATGGCTGCTTAGAGACATGGGCACGATTTTCAACACAGGTGGCTTTAAAAGTGTCATGAAAGGTGCCAATCATTGTGATTGTAAAAATATGCTTGTGACTCTTTAGCGCATGAGAATGGTCAGTGGTATTGGAAGCCAAACTCTAAAGATGTTGCTGGAGAAATATGCTGCCCTTGCCACCTGTAAATAACGTTACCAGAGTGAAGCACCTGTGTGGTTCTAGACAGCTCACATGGGTTGTGAAGCAGGCGACTCTGAAGGTCACACAGCAGGAATTTGAATTCTTTAAGACTCTAGATTGTGGAATGGAAAGCATAACGGAAGTAGCCTAGCTGCATGACGGAAGAATGATAAGAATAATGTATTGCAAAGACTAATCAGCTTAATAAATGATTAAACATGTGCATTTTGCTATATTGTGGTTTGCACTGGAGTAAAAGTTGGTAGACAAGTGCTTTCTTAAAAGGATGACATACATCATTGTGGTGTGTGGAATATTGCAGCACACATGCTCTATATGCAGGAGCCTTTGCTGATATTCTACTTATGGACTACTCATGGGTTATGTATGGCTTTGTATGTAGACTTTATGGTCTCTTTGGATCAGGAACTTGTGAATGTTTGTCCTAGCTCAAACAGCTTGGTTTATGTGATGGAATTGCTTGAAAGATGTTGGAGGCTGTGATCTTGCTGAAGAGAGTTCATGTCTCTGGTGTGGTGTGCCCATGAGCTTTGGAGAAGTATCTTCTGTGTTGAGACATGGCTGCTTAGAGACATGGGCACGATTTTCAACACAGGTGGCTTTAAAAGTGTCATGAAAGGTGCCAATCATTGTGATTGTAAAAATATGCTTCTGACTCTTTAGCGCATGAGAATGGTCAGTGGTATTGGAAGCCAAACTCTAAAGATGTTGCTGGAGAAATATGCTGCCCTTGCCACCTGTAAATAATGTTATCAGAGTGAAGCACCTGTGTGGTTCTAGACAGCTCACATGGGTTGTGAAGCAGGCGACTCTGAAGGTCACACAGCAGGAATTTGAATTCTTTAAGACTCTAGATTGTGGAATGGAAAGCATAACGGAAGTAGCCTAGCTGCATGACGGAAGAATGATAAGAATAATGTATTGCAAAGACTAATCAGCTTAATAAATGATTAAACATGTGCATTTTGCTATATTGTGGTTTGCACTGGAGTAAAAGTTGGTAGACAAGTGCTTTCTTAAAAGGATGACATACATCATTGTGGTGTGTGGAATATTGCAGCACACATGCTCTATATGCAGGAGCCTTTGCTGATATTCTACTTATGGACTACTCATGGGTTATGTATGGCTTTGTATGTAGACTTTATGGTCTCTTTGGATCAGGAACTTGTGAATGTTTGTCCTAGCTCAAACAGCTTGGTTTATGTGATGGAATTGCTTGAAAGATGTTGGAGGCTGTGATCTTGCTGAAGAGAGTTCATGTCTCTGGTGTGGTGTGCCCATGAGCTTTGGAGAAGTATCTTCTGTGTTGAGACATGGCTGCTTAGAGACATGGGCACGATTTTCAACACAGGTGGCTTTAAAAGTGTCATGAAAGGTGCCAATCATTGTGATTGTAAAAATATGCTTGTGACTCTTTAGCGCATGAGAATGGTCAGTGGTATTGGAAGCCAAACTCTAAAGATGTTGCTGGAGAAATATGCTGCCCTTGCCACCTGTAAATAATGTTATCAGAGTGAAGCACCTGTGTGGTTCTAGACAGCTCACATGGGTTGTGAAGCAGGCGACTCTGAAGGTCACACAGCAGGAATTTGAATTCTTTAAGACTCTAGATTGTGGAATGGAAAGCATAACGGAAGTAGCCTAGCTGCATGACGGAAGAATGATAAGAATAATGTATTGCAAAGACTAATCAGCTTAATAAATGATTAAACATGTGCATTTTGCTATATTGTGGTTTGCACTGGAGTAAAAGTTGGTAGACAAGTGCTTTCTTAAAAGGATGACATACATCATTGTGGTGTGTGGAATATTGCAGCACACATGCTCTATATGCAGGAGCCTTTGCTGATATTCTACTTATGGACTACTCATGGGTTATGTATGGCTTTGTATGTAGACTTTATGGTCTCTTTGGATCAGGAACTTGTGAATGTTTGTCCTAGCTCAAACAGCTTGGTTTATGTGATGGAATTGCTTGAAAGATGTTGGAGGCTGTGATCTTGCTGAAGAGAGTTCATGTCTCTGGTGTGGTGTGCCCATGAGCTTTGGAGAAGTATCTTCTGTGTTGAGACATGGCTGCTTAGAGACATGGGCACGATTTTCAACACAGGTGGCTTTAAAAGTGTCATGAAAGGTGCCAATCATTGTGATTGTAAAAATATGCTTGTGACTCTTTAGCGCATGAGAATGGTCAGTGGTATTGGAAGCCAAACTCTAAAGATGTTGCTGGAGAAATATGCTGCCCTTGCCACCTGTAAATAATGTTATCAGAGTGAAGCACCTGTGTGGTTCTAGACAGCTCACATGGGTTGTGAAGCAGGCGACTCTGAAGGTCACACAGCAGGAATTTGAATTCTTTAAGACTCTAGATTGTGGAATGGAAAGCATAACGGAAGTAGCCTAGCTGCATGACGGAAGAATGATAAGAATAATGTATTGCAAAGACTAATCAGCTTAATAAATGATTAAACATGTGCATTTTGCTATATTGTGGTTTGCACTGGAGTAAAAGTTGGTAGACAAGTGCTTTCTTAAAAGGATGACATACATCATTGTGGTGTGTGGAATATTGCAGCACACATGCTCTATATGCAGGAGCCTTTGCTGATATTCTACTTATGGACTACTCATGGGTTATGTATGGCTTTGTATGTAGACTTTATGGTCTCTTTGGATCAGGAACTTGTGAATGTTTGTCCTAGCTCAAACAGCTTGGTTTATGTGATGGAATTGCTTGAAAGATGTTGGAGGCTGTGATCTTGCTGAAGAGAGTTCATGTCTCTGGTGTGGTGTGCCCATGAGCTTTGGAGAAGTATCTTCTGTGTTGAGACATGGCTGCTTAGAGACATGGGCACGATTTTCAACACAGGTGGCTTTAAAAGTGTCATGAAAGGTGCCAATCATTGTGATTGTAAAAATATTCTTGTGACTCTTTAGCGCATGAGAATGGTCAGTGGTATTGGAAGCCAAACTCTAAAGATGTTGCTGGAGAAATATGCTGCCCTTGCCACCTGTAAATAACGTTACCAGAGTGAAGCACCTGTGTGGTTCTAGACAGCTCACATGGGTTGTGAAGCAGGCGACTCTGAAGGTCACACAGCAGGAATTTGAATTCTTTAAGACTCTAGATTGTGGAATGGAAAGCATAACGGAAGTAGCCTAGCTGCATGACGGAAGAATGATAAGAATAATGTATTGCAAAGACTAATCAGCTTAATAAATGATTAAACATGTGCATTTTGCTATATTGTGGTTTGCACTGGAGTAAAAGTTGGTAGACAAGTGCTTTCTTAAAAGGATGACATACATCATTGTGGTGTGTGGAATATTGCAGCACACATGCTCTATATGCAGGAGCCTTTGCTGATATTCTACTTATGGACTACTCATGGGTTATGTATGGCTTTGTATGTAGACTTTATGGTCTCTTTGGATCAGGAACTTGTGAATGTTTGTCCTAGCTCAAACAGCTTGGTTTATGTGATGGAATTGCTTGAAAGATGTTGGAGGCTGTGATCTTGCTGAAGAGAGTTCATGTCTCTGGTGTGGTGTGCCCATGAGCTTTGGAGAAGTATCTTCTGTGTTGAGACATGGCTGCTTAGAGACATGGGCACGATTTTCAACACAGGTGGCTTTAAAAGTGTCATGAAAGGTGCCAATCATTGTGATTGTAAAAATATGCTTGTGACTCTTTAGCGCATGAGAATGGTCAGTGGTATTGGAAGCCAAACTCTAAAGATGTTGCTGGAGAAATATGCTGCCCTTGCCACCTGTAAATAACGTTACCAGAGTGAAGCACCTGTGTGGTTCTAGACAGCTCACATGGGTTGTGAAGCAGGCGACTCTGAAGGTCACACAGCAGGAATTTGAATTCTTTAAGACTCTAGATTGTGGAATGGAAAGCATAACGGAAGTAGCCTAGCTGCATGACGGAAGAATGATAAGAATAATGTATTGCAAAGACTAATCAGCTTAATAAATGATTAAACATGTGCATTTTGCTATATTGTGGTTTGCACTGGAGTAAAAGTTGATAGACATATGGGTTCTTAAAAGAATAACAGACATAATTGAGGTTGGTGGAATATGGTAGCACACAGGGTAAACAAGTAGGAGCTTTTAATGATGTTGATTTTACCTATAAAACTCTTATATGAACAGGTGTTATGAGATGGCGACACACACATGGCGGGAGTGACAACGACTGTACAGTCACATAAACAGACACAAGGCAAGCTAAACTAAATGATACTAACAATTACACACGTATTTAATAATTGTACAACCTAACCATCATAAACCTATCTTTTAACTGAGCCGCGCTGGGGCCTCATGGGTAATTTGCCTCGGTCCAATGGGGCATTCCCCACTTACCCATGCGCCCCCGTGGCTGCGCTATTCATCTGTATTACGTTACGATAATGTACAATTATTTTAAATATGTCTGTAATTATGTGTGCCATTTAGTTTACCTTGCCCTGTGTCTGTTTATGTTACTTAAATGTTTTATTTTGTAGATTATTAAAAGAATAATCAAAAGGAGGCTGTGCCCTTAGGCTATAGGCATTTTACCAAGGCAACGGGACAACAAATCAAGTCAAAACAATTAGTTTTTCAAATTAAAGCGACACTCGTGCGTTTTTGTAAATCTACAAATTAAAAGGGAGCCGGACTTGATTGTAGTCACTGGAAAACAGCTGCACACACGGTCGATATGTGAAAACTCCGCCTTTTATTTAAATTACACATAAAAGATATATAAGAACACGTCTAATGACATGGCGACACAAACATGGCGGGAGTGACAACGACTGTACAGTCACATAAACAGACACAAGGCAAGCTAAACTAAATGATACTAACAATTACACACGTATTTAATAATTGTACAACCTAACCATCATAAACCTATCTTTTAACTGAGCCGCGCTGGGGCCTCATGGGTAATTTGCCTCGGTCCAATGGGGCATTCCCCACTTACCCATGCGCCCCCGTGGCTGCGCTATTCGTCTGTATTACGTTACGATAATGTACAATTATTTTAAATATGTCTGTAATTATGTGTGCCATTTAGTTTACCTTGCCCTGTGTCTGTTTATGTTACTGAAATGTTTTATTTTGTAGATTATTAAAAGAATAATCAAAAGGAGGCCGTGCCCTTAGGCTATAGGCATTTTACCAAGGCAACGGGACAACAAATCAAGTCAAAACAATTAGTTTTTCAAATTAAAGCGACACTCGTGCGTTTTTGTAAATCTACAAATTAAAAGGGAGTCGGACTTGATTGTAGTCACTGGAAAACAGCTGCACACACGGTCGATATGTGAAAACTCCGCCTTTTATTTAAATTACACATAAAAGATATATAAGAACACGTCTAATGACATGGCGACACAAACATGGCGGGAGTGACAACGACTGTACAGTCACATAAACAGACACAAGGCAAGCTAAACTAAATGATACTAACAATTACACACGTATTTAATAATTGTACAACCTAACCATCATGTAAAACCTATCTTTTAACTGAGGCGCGCTGGGGCCTCTTGGGTAATTTGCCTCGGTCCAATGGGGCATTCCCCACTTACCCATGCGCCCCCGTGGCTGCGCTATTCATCTGTATTACGTTACGATAATGTACAATTATTTTAAATATGTCTGTAATTATGTGTGCCATTTAGTTTACCTTGCCTGTGTCTGTTTATGTGACTGAAAAGTTTTATTTTGTAGATTAATAAAAGAATAATCAAAAGGAGGCCGTGCCCTTAGGCTATAGGCATTTTACCAAGGCAACGGGACAACAAATCAAGACAAAACAATTCGTTTTTCAAATTAAAGCGACACTCGTGCATTTTTGTTCATTTACAAATTAAATAGTGTTAACTTTCTAACCTCTAAAGTTTGTCATTTTGATAAAGTCTGTGCCTTTGTAATGAGTTTTGACATCTACAAAACTGTTCTAAACAGGTATAGTGAGAATACATTTCACATTTTCTTCTTTTTATAGAATGACCAATGATAATTATTATCGTTTTTGAAGTATTCGTGTCCTGAGGACTGTTGTAAGATGACTGGATATAATGTAATAAGAAATATAATTAGTGAACAGTATATGGACTATTCATGGGTTATTTATGGCTTTGTATGTAGACTTTATGGTCTCTTTGGATCAGGAACTTGTGAATGTTTGTCCTAGCCCAAACAGCTTGGTTTATGTGATGGAATTGCTTGAAAGATGTTGGAGGCTGTGATCTTGCTGAAGAGAGTTCATGTCTCTGGTGTGGTGTGCCCATGAGCTTTGGAGAAGTATCTTCTGTGTTGAGACATGGCTGCTTAGAGACATGGGCACGATTTTCAACACAGGTGGCTTTAAAAGTGTCATGAAAGGTGCCAATCATTGTGATTGTAAAAATATGCTTGTGACTCTTTAGCGCATGAGAATGGTCAGTGGTATTGGAAGCCAAACTCTAAAGATGTTGCTGGAGAAATATGCTGCCCTTGCCACCTGTAAATAATGTTATCAGAGTGAAGCACCTGTGTGGTTCTAGACAGCTCACATGGGTTGTGAAGCAGGCGACTCTGAAGGTCACACAGCAGGAATTTGAATTCTTTAAGACTCTAGATTGTGGAATGGAAAGCATAACGGAAGTAGCCTAGCTGCATGACGGAAGAATGATAAGAATAATGTATTGCAAAGACTAATCAGCTTAATAAATGATTAAACATGTGCATTTTGCTATATTGTGGTTTGCACTGGAGTAAAAGTTGGTAGACAAGTGCTTTCTTAAAAGGATGACATACATCATTGTGGTGTGTGGAATATTGCAGCACACATGCTCTATATGCAGGAGCCTTTGCTGATATTCTACTTATGGACTACTCATGGGTTATGTATGGCTTTGTATGTAGACTTTATGGTCTCTTTGGATCAGGAACTTGTGAATGTTTGTCCTAGCTCAAACAGCTTGGTTTATGTGATGGAATTGCTTGAAAGATGTTGGAGGCTGTGATCTTGCTGAAGAGAGTTCATGTCTCTGGTGTGGTGTGCCCATGAGCTTTGGAGAAGTATCTTCTGTGTTGAGACATGGCTGCTTAGAGACATGGGCACGATTTTCAACACAGGTGGCTTTAAAAGTGTCATGAAAGGTGCCAATCATTGTGATTGTAAAAATATGCTTGTGACTCTTTAGCGCATGAGAATGGTCAGTGGTATTGGAAGCCAAACTCTAAAGATGTTGCTGGAGAAATATGCTGCCCTTGCCACCTGTAAATAACGTTATCAGAGTGAAGCACCTGTGTGGTTCTAGACAGCTCACATGGGTTGTGAAGCAGGCGACTCTGAAGGTCACACAGCAGGAATTTGAATTCTTTAAGACTCTAGATTGTGGAATGGAAAGCATAACGGAAGTAGCCTAGCTGCATGACGGAAGAATGATAAGAATAATGTATTGCAAAGACTAATCAGCTTAATAAATGATTAAACATGTGCATTTTGCTATATTGTGGTTTGCACTGGAGTAAAAGTTGGTAGACAAGTGCTTTCTTAAAAGGATGACATACATCATTGTGGTGTGTGGAATATTGCAGCACACATGCTCTATATGCAGGAGCCTTTGCTGATATTCTACTTATGGACTACTCATGGGTTATGTATGGCTTTGTATGTAGACTTTATGGTCTCTTTGGATCAGGAACTTGTGAATGTTTGTCCTAGCTCAAACAGCTTGGTTTATGTGATGGAATTGCTTGAAAGATGTTGGAGGCTGTGATCTTGCTGAAGAGAGTTCATGTCTCTGGTGTGGTGTGCCCATGAGCTTTGGAGAAGTATCTTCTGTGTTGAGACATGGCTGCTTAGAGACATGGGCACGATTTTCAACACAGGTGGCTTTAAAAGTGTCATGAAAGGTGCCAATCATTGTGATTGTAAAAATATGCTTGTGACTCTTTAGCGCATGAGAATGGTCAGTGGTATTGGAAGCCAAACTCTAAAGATGTTGCTGGAGAAATATGCTGCCCTTGCCACCTGTAAATAACGTTACCAGAGTGAAGCACCTGTGTGGTTCTAGACAGCTCACATGGGTTGTGAAGCAGGCGACTCTGAAGGTCACACAGCAGGAATTTGAATTCTTTAAGACTCTAGATTGTGGAATGGAAAGCATAACGGAAGTAGCCTAGCTGCATGACGGAAGAATGATAAGAATAATGTATTGCAAAGACTAATCAGCTTAATAAATGATTAAACATGTGCATTTTGCTATATTGTGGTTTGCACTGGAGTAAAAGTTGATAGACATATGGGTTCTTAAAAGAATAACAGACATAATTGAGGTTGGTGGAATATGGTAGCACACAGGGTAAACAAGTAGGAGCTTTTAATGATGTTGAATTTACCTATAAAACTCTTATATGAACAGGTGTTATGAGATGGCGACACACACATGGCGGGAGTGACAACGACTGTACAGTCACATAAACAGACACAAGGCAAGCTAAACTAAATGATACTAACAATTACACACGTATTTAATAATTGTACAACCTAACCATCATAAACCTATCTTTTAACTGAGCCGCGCTGGGGCCTCATGGGTAATTTGCCTCGGTCCAATGGGGCATTCCCCACTTACCCATGCGCCCCCGTGGCTGCGCTATTCATCTGTATTACGTTACGATAATGTACAATTATTTTAAATATGTCTGTAATTATGTGTGCCATTTAGTTTACCTTGCCCTGTGTCTGTTTATGTTACTTAAATGTTTTATTTTGTAGATTATTAAAAGAATAATCAAAAGGAGGCTGTGCCCTTAGGCTATAGGCATTTTACCAAGGCAACGGGACAACAAATCAAGTCAAAACAATTAGTTTTTCAAATTAAAGCGACACTCGTGCGTTTTTGTAAATCTACAAATTAAAAGGGAGCCGGACTTGATTGTAGTCACTGGAAAACAGCTGCACACACGGTCGATATGTGAAAACTCCGCCTTTTATTTAAATTACACATAAAAGATATATAAGAACACGTCTAATGACATGGCGACACAAACATGGCGGGAGTGACAACGACTGTACAGTCACATAAACAGACACAAGGCAAGCTAAACTAAATGATACTAACAATTACACACGTATTTAATAATTGTACAACCTAACCATCATGTAAAACCTATCTTTTAACTGAGGCGCGCTGGGGCCTCTTGGGTAATTTGCCTCGGTCCAATGGGGCATTCCCCACTTACACATGCGCCCCCGTGGCTGCGCTATTCATCTGTATTACGTTACGATAATGTACAATTATTTTAAATATGTCTGTAATTATGTGTGCCATTTAGTTTACCTTGCCTGTGTCTGTTTATGTGACTGAAAAGTTTTATTTTGTAGATTAATAAAAGAATAATCAAAAGGAGGCCGTGCCCTTAGGCTGTAGGCATTTTACCAAGGCAACGGGACAACAAATCAAGACAAAACAATTCGTTTTTCAAATTAAAGCGACACTCGTGCATTTTTGTTCATTTACAAATTAAATAGTGTTAACTTTCTAACCTCTAAAGTTTGTCATTTTGATAAAGTCTGTGCCTTTGTAATGAGTTTTGACATCTACAAAACTGTTCTAAACAGGTATAGTGAGAATACATTTCACATTTTCTTCTTTTTATAGAATGACCAATGATAATTATTATCGTTTTTGAAGTATACGTGTCCTGAGGACTGTTGTAAGATGACTGGATATAATGTAATAAGAAATATAATTAGTGAACAGTATATGGACTATTCATGGGTTATTTATGGCTTTGTATGTAGACTTTATGGTCTCTTTGGATCAGGAACTTGTGAATGTTTGTCCTAGCCCAAACAGCTTGGTTTATGTGATGGAATTGCTTGAAAGATGTTGGAGGCTGTGATCTTGCTGAAGAGAGTTCATGTCTCTGGTGTGGTGTGCCCATGAGCTTTGGAGAAGTATCTTCTGTGTTGAGACATGGCTGCTTAGAGACATGGGCACGATTTTCAACACAGGTGGCTTTAAAAGTGTCATGAAAGGTGCCAATCATTGTGATTGTAAAAATATGCTTGTGACTCTTTAGCGCATGAGAATGGTCAGTGGTATTGGAAGCCAAACTCTAAAGATGTTGCTGGAGAAATATGCTGCCCTTGCCACCTGTAAATAATGTTATCAGAGTGAAGCACCTGTGTGGTTCTAGACAGCTCACATGGGTTGTGAAGCAGGCGACTCTGAAGGTCACACAGCAGGAATTTGAATTCTTTAAGACTCTAGATTGTGGAATGGAAAGCATAACGGAAGTAGCCTAGCTGCATGACGGAAGAATGATAAGAATAATGTATTGCAAAGACTAATCAGCTTAATAAATGATTAAACATGTGCATTTTGCTATATTGTGGTTTGCACTGGAGTAAAAGTTGGTAGACAAGTGCTTTCTTAAAAGGATGACATACATCATTGTGGTGTGTGGAATATTGCAGCACACATGCTCTATATGCAGGAGCCTTTGCTGATATTCTACTTATGGACTACTCATGGGTTATGTATGGCTTTGTATGTAGACTTTATGGTCTCTTTGGATCAGGAACTTGTGAATGTTTGTCCTAGCTCAAACAGCTTGGTTTATGTGATGGAATTGCTTGAAAGATGTTGGAGGCTGTGATCTTGCTGAAGAGAGTTCATGTCTCTGGTGTGGTGTGCCCATGAGCTTTGGAGAAGTATCTTCTGTGTTGAGACATGGCTGCTTAGAGACATGGGCACGATTTTCAACACAGGTGGCTTTAAAAGTGTCATGAAAGGTGCCAATCATTGTGATTGTAAAAATATGCTTGTGACTCTTTAGCGCATGAGAATGGTCAGTGGTATTGGAAGCCAAACTCTAAAGATGTTGCTGGAGAAATATGCTGCCCTTGCCACCTGTAAATAATGTTATCAGAGTGAAGCACCTGTGTGGTTCTAGACAGCTCACATGGGTTGTGAAGCAGGCGACTCTGAAGGTCACACAGCAGGAATTTGAATTCTTTAAGACTCTAGATTGTGGAATGGAAAGCATAACGGAAGTAGCCTAGCTGCATGACGGAAGAATGATAAGAATAATGTATTGCAAAGACTAATCAGCTTAATAAATGATTAAACATGTGCATTTTGCTATATTGTGGTTTGCACTGGAGTAAAAGTTGGTAGACAAGTGCTTTCTTAAAAGGATGACATACATCATTGTGGTGTGTGGAATATTGCAGCACACATGCTCTATATGCAGGAGCCTTTGCTGATATTCTACTTACGGACTACTCATGGGTTATGTATGGCTTTGTATGTAGACTTTATGGTCTCTTTGGATCAGGAACTTGTGAATGTTTGTCCTAGCTCAAACAGCTTGGTTTATGTGATGGAATTGCTTGAAAGATGTTGGAGGCTGTGATCTTGCTGAAGAGAGTTCATGTCTCTGGTGTGGTGTGCCCATGAGCTTTGGAGAAGTATCTTCTGTGTTGAGACATGGCTGCTTAGAGACATGGGCACGATTTTCAACACAGGTGGCTTTAAAAGTGTCATGAAAGGTGCCAATCATTGTGATTGTAAAAATATGCTTGTGACTCTTTAGCGCATGAGAATGGTCAGTGGTATTGGAAGCCAAACTCTAAAGATGTTGCTGGAGAAATATGCTGCCCTTGCCACCTGTAAATAACGTTATCAGAGTGAAGCACCTGTGTGGTTCTAGACAGCTCACATGGGTTGTGAAGCAGGCGACTCTGAAGGTCACACAGCAGGAATTTGAATTCTTTAAGACTCTAGATTGTGGAATGGAAAGCATAACGGAAGTAGCCTAGCTGCATGACGGAAGAATGATAAGAATAATGTATTGCAAAGACTAATCAGCTTAATAAATGATTAAACATGTGCATTTTGCTATATTGTGGTTTGCACTGGAGTAAAAGTTGATAGACATATGGGTTCTTAAAAGAATAACAGACATAATTGAGGTTGGTGGAATATGGTAGCACACAGGGTAAACAAGTAGGAGCTTTTAATGATGTTGAATTTACCCATAAAACTCTTATATGAACAGGTGTTATGAGATGGCGACACACACATGGCGGGAGTGACAACGACTGTACAGTCACATAAACAGACACAAGGCAAGCTAAACTAAATGATACTAACAATTACACACGTATTTAATAATTGTACAACCTAACCATCATAAACCTATCTTTTAACTGAGCCGCGCTGGGGCCTCATGGGCAATTTGCCTCGGTCCAATGGGGCATTCCCCACTTACCCATGCGCCCCCGTGGCTGCGCTATTCATCTGTATTACGTTACGATAATGTACAATTATTTTAAATATGTCTGTAATTATGTGTGCCATTTAGTTTACCTTGCCCTGTGTCTGTTTATGTTACTGAAATGTTTTATTTTGTAGATTATTAAAAGAATAATCAAAAGGAGGCTGTGCCCTTAGGCTATAGGCATTTTACCAAGGCAACGGGACAACAAATCAAGTCAAAACAATTAGTTTTTCAAATTAAAGCGACACTCGTGCGTTTTTGTAAATCTACAAATTAAAAGGGAGACGGACTTGATTGTAGTCACTGGAAAACAGCTGCACACACGGTCGATATGTGAAAACTCCGCCTTTTATTTAAATTACACATAAAAGATATATAAGAACACGTCTAATGACATGGCGACACAAACATGGCGGGAGTGACAACGACTGTACAGTCACATAAACAGACACAAGGCTAGCTAAACTAAATGATACTAACAATTACACACGTATTTAATAATTGTACAACCTAACCATCATAAACCTATCTTTTAACTGAGCCGCGCTGGGGCCTCTTGGGTAATTTGCCTCGGTCCAATGGGGCATTCCCCACTTACCCATGCGCCCCCGTGGCTGCGCTATTCGTCTGTATTACGTTACGATAATGTACAATTATTTTAAATATGTCTGTAATTATGTGTGCCATTTAGTTTACCTTGCCCTGTGTCTGTTTATGTTACTGAAATGTTTTATTTTGTAGATTATTAAAAGAATAATCAAAAGGAGGCCGTGCCCTTAGGCTATAGGCATTTTACCAAGGCAACGGGACAACAAATCAAGTCAAAACAATTAGTTTTTCAAATTAAAGCGACACTCGTGCGTTTTTGTAAATCTACAAATTAAAAGGGAGTCGGACTTGATTGTAGTCACTGGAAAACAGCTGCACACACGGTCGATATGTGAAAACTCCGCCTTTTATTTTCATTACACATAAAAGATATATAAGAACACGTCTAATGACATGGCGACACAAACATGGCGGGAGTGACAACGACTGTACAGTCACATAAACAGACACAAGGCAAGCTAAACTAAATGATACTAACAATTACACACGTATTTAATAATTGTACAACCTAACCATCATGTAAAACCTATCTTTTAACTGAGGCGCGCTGGGGCCTCTTGGGTAATTTGCCTCGGTCCAATGGGGCATTCCCCACTTACCCATGCGCCCCCGTGGCTGCGCTATTCATCTGTATTACGTTACGATAATGTACAATTATTTTAAATATGTCTGTAATTATGTGTGCCATTTAGTTTACCTTGCCTGTGTCTGTTTATGTGACTGAAAAGTTTTATTTTGTAGATTAATAAAAGAATAATCAAAAGGAGGCCGTGCCCTTAGGCTATAGGCATTTTACCAAGGCAACGGGACAACAAATCAAGACAAAACTATTCGTTTTTCAAATTAAAGCGACACTCGTGCATTTTTGTTCATTTACAAATTAAATAGTGTTAACTTTCTAACCTCTAAAGTTTGTCATTTTGATAAAGTCTGTGCCTTTGTAATGAGTTTTGACATCTACAAAACTGTTCTAAACAGGTATAGTGAGAATACATTTCACATTTTCTTCTTTTTATAGAATGACCAATGATAATTATTATCGTTTTTGAAGTATACGTGTCCTGAGGACTGTTGTAAGATGACTGGATATAATGTAATAAGAAATATAATTAGTGAACAGTATATGGACTATTCATGGGTTATTTATGGCTTTGTATGTAGACTTTATGGTCTCTTTGGATCAGGAACTTGTGAATGTTTGTCCTAGCCCAAACAGCTTGGTTTATGTGATGGAATTGCTTGAAAGATGTTGGAGGCTGTGATCTTGCTGAAGAGAGTTCATGTCTCTGGTGTGGTGTGCCCATGAGCTTTGGAGAAGTATCTTCTGTGTTGAGACATGGCTGCTTAGAGACATGGGCACGATTTTCAACACAGGTGGCTTTAAAAGTGTCATGAAAGGTGCCAATCATTGTGATTGTAAAAATATGCTTGTGACTCTTTAGCGCATGAGAATGGTCAGTGGTATTGGAAGCCAAACTCTAAAGATGTTGCTGGAGAAATATGCTGCCCTTGCCACCTGTAAATAATGTTATCAGAGTGAAGCACCTGTGTGGTTCTAGACAGCTCACATGGGTTGTGAAGCAGGCGACTCTGAAGGTCACACAGCAGGAATTTGAATTCTTTAAGACTCTAGATTGTGGAATGGAAAGCATAACGGAAGTAGCCTAGCTGCATGACGGAAGAATGATAAGAATAATGTATTGCAAAGACTAATCAGCTTAATAAATGATTAAACATGTGCATTTTGCTATATTGTGGTTTGCACTGGAGTAAAAGTTGGTAGACAAGTGCTTTCTTAAAAGGATGACATACATCATTGTGGTGTGTGGAATATTGCAGCACACATGCTCTATATGCAGGAGCCTTTGCTGATATTCTACTTATGGACTACTCATGGGTTATGTATGGCTTTGTATGTAGACTTTATGGTCTCTTTGGATCAGGAACTTGTGAATGTTTGTCCTAGCTCAAACAGCTTGGTTTATGTGATGGAATTGCTTGAAAGATGTTGGAGGCTGTGATCTTGCTGAAGAGAGTTCATGTCTCTGGTGTGGTGTGCCCATGAGCTTTGGAGAAGTATCTTCTGTGTTGAGACATGGCTGCTTAGAGACATGGGCACGATTTTCAACACAGGTGGCCTTAAAAGTGTCATGAAAGGTGCCAATCATTGTGATTGTAAAAATATGCTTGTGACTCTTTAGCGCATGAGAATGGTCAGTGGTATTGGAAGCCAAACTCTAAAGATGTTGCTGGAGAAATATGCTGCCCTTGCCACCTGTAAATAATGTTATCAGAGTGAAGCACCTGTGTGGTTCTAGACAGCTCACATGGGTTGTGAAGCAGGCGACTCTGAAGGTCACACAGCAGGAATTTGAATTCTTTAAGACTCTAGATTGTGGAATGGAAAGCATAACGGAAGTAGCCTAGCTGCATGACGGAAGAATGATAAGAATAATGTATTGCAAAGACTAATCAGCTTAATAAATGATTAAACATGTGCATTTTGCTATATTGTGGTTTGCACTGGAGTAAAAGTTGGTAGACAAGTGCTTTCTTAAAAGGATGACATACATCATTGTGGTGTGTGGAATATTGCAGCACACATGCTCTATATGCAGGAGCCTTTGCTGATATTCTACTTATGGACTACTCATGGGTTATGTATGGCTTTGTATGTAGACTTTATGGTCTCTTTGGATCAGGAACTTGTGAATGTTTGTCCTAGCTCAAACAGCTTGGTTTATGTGATGGAATTTCTTGAAAGATGTTGGAGGCTGTGATCTTGCTGAAGAGAGTTCATGTCTCTGGTGTGGTGTGCCCATGAGCTTTGGAGAAGTATCTTCTGTGTTGAGACATGGCTGCTTAGAGACATGGGCACGATTTTCAACACAGGTGGCTTTAAAAGTGTCATGAAAGGTGCCAATCATTGTGATTGTAAAAATATGCTTGTGACTCTTTAGCGCATGAGAATGGTCAGTGGTATTGGAAGCCAAACTCTAAAGATGTTGCTGGAGAAATATGCTGCCCTTGCCACCTGTAAATAACGTTACCAGAGTGAAGCACCTGTGTGGTTCTAGACAGCTCACATGGGTTGTGAAGCAGGCGACTCTGAAGGTCACACAGCAGGAATTTGAATTCTTTAAGACTCTAGATTGTGGAATGGAAAGCATAACGGAAGTAGCCTAGCTGCATGACGGAAGAATGATAAGAATAATGTATTGCAAAGACTAATCAGCTTAATAAATGATTAAACATGTGCATTTTGCTATATTGTGGTTTGCACTGGAGTAAAAGTTGATAGACATATGGGTTCTTAAAAGAATAACAGACATAATTGAGGTTGGTGGAATATGGTAGCACACAGGGTAAACAAGTAGGAGCTTTTAATGATGTTGAATTTACCTATAAAACTCTTATGTGAACAGGTGTTATGAGATGGCGACACACACATGGCGGGAGTGACAACGACTGTACAGTCACATAAACAGACACAAGGCAAGCTAAACTAAATGATACTAACAATTACACACGTATTTAATAATTGTACAACCTAACCATCATAAACCTATCTTTTAACTGAGCCGCGCTGGGGCCTCATGGGTAATTTGCCTCGGTCCAATGGGGCATTCCCCACTTACCCATGCGCCCCCGTGGCTGCGCTATTCATCTGTATTACGTTACGATAATGTACAATTATTTTAAATATGTCTGTAATTATGTGTGCCATTTAGTTTACCTTGCCCTGTGTCTGTTTATGTTACTGAAATGTTTTATTTTGTAGATTATTAAAAGAATAATCAAAAGGAGGCTGTGCCCTTAGGCTATAGGCATTTTACCAAGGCAACGGGACAACAAATCAAGTCAAAACAATTAGTTTTTCAAATTAAAGCGACACTCGTGCGTTTTTGTAAATCTACAAATTAAAAGGGAGACGGACTTGATTGTAGTCACTGGAAAACAGCTGCACACACGGTCGATATGTGAAAACTCCGCCTTTTATTTAATTTACACATAAAAGATATATAAGAACACGTCTAATGACATGGCGACACAAACATGGCGGGAGTGACAACGACTGTACAGTCACATAAACAGACACAAGGCAAGCTAAACTAAATGATACTAACAATTACACACGTATTTAATAATTGTACAACCTAACCATCATAAACCTATCTTTTAACTGAGCCGCGCTGGGGCCTCATGGGTAATTTGCCTCGGTCCAATGGGGCATTCCCCACTTACCCATGCGCCCCCGTGGCTGCGCTATTCGTCTGTATTACGTTACGATAATGTACAATTATTTTAAATATGTCTGTAATTATGTGTGCCATTTAGTTTACCTTGCCTGTGTCTGTTTATGTGACTGAAAAGTTTTATTTTGTAGATTAATAAAAGAATAATCAAAAGGAGGCCGTGCCCTTAGGCTATAGGCATTTTACCAAGGCAACGGGACAACAAATCAAGTCAAAACAATTAGTTTTTCAAATTAAAGCGACACTCGTGCGTTTTTGTAAATCTACAAATTAAAAGGGAGTCGGACTTGATTGTAGTCACTGGAAAACAGCTGCACACACGGTCGATATGTGAAAACTCCGCCTTTTATTTTCATTACACATAAAAGATATATAAGAACACGTCTAATGACATGGCGACACAAACATGGCGGGAGTGACAACGACTGTACAGTCACATAAACAGACACAAGGCAAGCTAAACTAAATGATACTAACAATTACACACGTATTTAATAATTGTACAACCTAACCATCATGTAAAACCTATCTTTTAACTGAGGCGCGCTGGGGCCTCTTGGGTAATTTGCCTCGGTCCAATGGGGCATTCCCCACTTACCCATGCGCCCCCGTGGCTGCGCTATTCATCTGTATTACGTTACGATAATGTACAATTATTTTAAATATGTCTGTAATTATGTGTGCCATTTAGTTTACCTTGCCTGTGTCTGTTTATGTGACTGAAAAGTTTTATTTTGTAGATTAATAAAAGAATAATCAAAAGGAGGCCGTGCCCTTAGGCTATAGGCATTTTACCAAGGCAACGGGACAACAAATCAAGACAAAACTATTCGTTTTTCAAATTAAAGCGACACTCGTGCATTTTTGTTCATTTACAAATTAAATAGTGTTAACTTTCTAACCTCTAAAGTTTGTCATTTTGATAAAGTCTGTGCCTTTGTAATGAGTTTTGACATCTACAAAACTGTTCTAAACAGGTATAGTGAGAATGCATTTCACATTTTCTTCTTTTTATAGAATGACCAATGATAATTATTATCGTTTTTGAAGTATACGTGTCCTGAGGACTGTTGTAAGATGACTGGATATAATGTAATAAGAAATATAATTAGTGAACAGTATATGGACTATTCATGGGTTATTTATGGCTTTGTATGTAGACTTTATGGTCTCTTTGGATCAGGAACTTGTGAATGTTTGTCCTAGCCCAAACAGCTTGGTTTATGTGATGGAATTGCTTGAAAGATGTTGGAGGCTGTGATCTTGCTGAAGAGAGTTCATGTCTCTGGTGTGGTGTGCCCATGAGCTTTGGAGAAGTATCTTCTGTGTTGAGACATGGCTGCTTAGAGACATGGGCACGATTTTCAACACAGGTGGCTTTAAAAGTGTCATGAAAGGTGCCAATCATTGTGATTGTAAAAATATGCTTGTGACTCTTTAGCGCATGAGAATGGTCAGTGGTATTGGAAGCCAAACTCTAAAGATGTTGCTGGAGAAATATGCTGCCCTTGCCACCTGTAAATAATGTTATCAGAGTGAAGCACCTGTGTGGTTCTAGACAGCTCACATGGGTTGTGAAGCAGGCGACTCTGAAGGTCACACAGCAGGAATTTGAATTCTTTAAGACTCTAGATTGTGGAATGGAAAGCATAACGGAAGTAGCCTAGCTGCATGACGGAAGAATGATAAGAATAATGTATTGCAAAGACTAATCAGCTTAATAAATGATTAAACATGTGCATTTTGCTATATTGTGGTTTGCACTGGAGTAAAAGTTGGTAGACAAGTGCTTTCTTAAAAGGATGACATACATCATTGTGGTGTGTGGAATATTGCAGCACACATGCTCTATATGCAGGAGCCTTTGCTGATATTCTACTTATGGACTACTCATGGGTTATGTATGGCTTTGTATGTAGACTTTATGGTCTCTTTGGATCAGGAACTTGTGAATGTTTGTCCTAGCTCAAACAGCTTGGTTTATGTGATGGAATTGCTTGAAAGATGTTGGAGGCTGTGATCTTGCTGAAGAGAGTTCATGTCTCTGGTGTGGTGTGCCCATGAGCTTTGGAGAAGTATCTTCTGTGTTGAGACATGGCTGCTTAGAGACATGGGCACGATTTTCAACACAGGTGGCCTTAAAAGTGTCATGAAAGGTGCCAATCATTGTGATTGTAAAAATATGCTTGTGACTCTTTAGCGCATGAGAATGGTCAGTGGTATTGGAAGCCAAACTCTAAAGATGTTGCTGGAGAAATATGCTGCCCTTGCCACCTGTAAATAATGTTATCAGAGTGAAGCACCTGTGTGGTTCTAGACAGCTCACATGGGTTGTGAAGCAGGCGACTCTGAAGGTCACACAGCAGGAATTTGAATTCTTTAAGACTCTAGATTGTGGAATGGAAAGCATAACGGAAGTAGCCTAGCTGCATGACGGAAGAATGATAAGAATAATGTATTGCAAAGACTAATCAGCTTAATAAATGATTAAACATGTGCATTTTGCTATATTGTGGTTTGCACTGGAGTAAAAGTTGGTAGACAAGTGCTTTCTTAAAAGGATGACATACATCATTGTGGTGTGTGGAATATTGCAGCACACATGCTCTATATGCAGGAGCCTTTGCTGATATTCTACTTATGGACTACTCATGGGTTATGTATGGCTTTGTATGTAGACTTTATGGTCTCTTTGGATCAGGAACTTGTGAATGTTTGTCCTAGCTCAAACAGCTTGGTTTATGTGATGGAATTTCTTGAAAGATGTTGGAGGCTGTGATCTTGCTGAAGAGAGTTCATGTCTCTGGTGTGGTGTGCCCATGAGCTTTGGAGAAGTATCTTCTGTGTTGAGACATGGCTGCTTAGAGACATGGGCACGATTTTCAACACAGGTGGCTTTAAAAGTGTCATGAAAGGTGCCAATCATTGTGATTGTAAAAATATGCTTGTGACTCTTTAGCGCATGAGAATGGTCAGTGGTATTGGAAGCCAAACTCTAAAGATGTTGCTGGAGAAATATGCTGCCCTTGCCACCTGTAAATAACGTTACCAGAGTGAAGCACCTGTGTGGTTCTAGACAGCTCACATGGGTTGTGAAGCAGGCGACTCTGAAGGTCACACAGCAGGAATTTGAATTCTTTAAGACTCTAGATTGTGGAATGGAAAGCATAACGGAAGTAGCCTAGCTGCATGACGGAAGAATGATAAGAATAATGTATTGCAAAGACTAATCAGCTTAATAAATGATTAAACATGTGCATTTTGCTATATTGTGGTTTGCACTGGAGTAAAAGTTGATAGACATATGGGTTCTTAAAAGAATAACAGACATAATTGAGGTTGGTGGAATATGGTAGCACACAGGGTAAACAAGTAGGAGCTTTTAATGATGTTGAATTTACCTATAAAACTCTTATGTGAACAGGTGTTATGAGATGGCGACACACACATGGCGGGAGTGACAACGACTGTACAGTCACATAAACAGACACAAGGCAAGCTAAACTAAATGATACTAACAATTACACACGTATTTAATAATTGTACAACCTAACCATCATAAACCTATCTTTTAACTGAGCCGCGCTGGGGCCTCATGGGTAATTTGCCTCGGTCCAATGGGGCATTCCCCACTTACCCATGCGCCCCCGTGGCTGCGCTATTCATCTGTATTACGTTACGATAATGTACAATTATTTTAAATATGTCTGTAATTATGTGTGCCATTTAGTTTACCTTGCCCTGTGTCTGTTTATGTTACTGAAATGTTTTATTTTGTAGATTATTAAAAGAATAATCAAAAGGAGGCTGTGCCCTTAGGCTATAGGCATTTTACCAAGGCAACGGGACAACAAATCAAGTCAAAACAATTAGTTTTTCAAATTAAAGCGACACTCGTGCGTTTTTGTAAATCTACAAATTAAAAGGGAGACGGACTTGATTGTAGTCACTGGAAAACAGCTGCACACACGGTCGATATGTGAAAACTCCGCCTTTTATTTAATTTACACATAAAAGATATATAAGAACACGTCTAATGACATGGCGACACAAACATGGCGGGAGTGACAACGACTGTACAGTCACATAAACAGACACAAGGCAAGCTAAACTAAATGATACTAACAATTACACACGTATTTAATAATTGTACAACCTAACCATCATAAACCTATCTTTTAACTGAGCCGCGCTGGGGCCTCATGGGTAATTTGCCTCGGTCCAATGGGGCATTCCCCACTTACCCATGCGCCCCCGTGGCTGCGCTATTCGTCTGTATTACGTTACGATAATGTACAATTATTTTAAATATGTCTGTAATTATGTGTGCCATTTAGTTTACCTTGCCTGTGTCTGTTTATGTGACTGAAAAGTTTTATTTTGTAGATTAATAAAAGAATAATCAAAAGGAGGCCGTGCCCTTAGGCTATAGGCATTTTACCAAGGCAACGGGACAACAAATCAAGACAAAACAATTCGTTTTTCAAATTAAAGCGACACTCGTGCATTTTTGTTCATTTACAAATTAAATAGTGTTAACTTTCTAACCTCTAAAGTTTGTCATTTTGATAAAGTCTGTGCCTTTGTAATGAGTTTTGACATCTACAAAACTGTTCTAAACAGGTATAGTGAGAATACATTTCACATTTTCTTCTTTTTATAGAATGACCAATGATAATTATTATCGTTTTTGAAGTATACGTGTCCTGAGGACTGTTGTAAGATGACTGGATATAATGTAATAAGAAATATAATTAGTGAACAGTATATGGACTATTCATGGGTTATTTATGGCTTTGTATGTAGACTTTATGGTCTCTTTGGATCAGGAACTTGTGAATGTTTGTCCTAGCCCAAACAGCTTGGTTTATGTGATGGAATTGCTTGAAAGATGTTGGAGGCTGTGATCTTGCTGAAGAGAGTTCATGTCTCTGGTGTGGTGTGCCCATGAGCTTTGGAGAAGTATCTTCTGTGTTGAGACATGGCTGCTTAGAGACATGGGCACGATTTTCAACACAGGTGGCTTTAAAAGTGTCATGAAAGGTGCCAATCATTGTGATTGTAAAAATATGCTTGTGACTCTTTAGCGCATGAGAATGGTCAGTGGTATTGGAAGCCAAACTCTAAAGATGTTGCTGGAGAAATATGCTGCCCTTGCCACCTGTAAATAACGTTACCAGAGTGAAGCACCTGTGTGGTTCTAGACAGCTCACATGGGTTGTGAAGCAGGCGACTCTGAAGGTCACACAGCAGGAATTTGAATTCTTTAAGACTCTAGATTGTGGAATGGAAAGCATAACGGAAGTAGCCTAGCTGCATGACGGAAGAATGATAAGAATAATGTATTGCAAAGACTAATCAGCTTAATAAATGATTAAACATGTGCATTTTGCTATATTGTGGTTTGCACTGGAGTAAAAGTTGGTAGACAAGTGCTTTCTTAAAAGGATGACATACATCATTGTGGTGTGTGGAATATTGCAGCACACATGCTCTATATGCAGGAGCCTTTGCTGATATTCTACTTATGGACTACTCATGGGTTATGTATGGCTTTGTATGTAGACTTTATGGTCTCTTTGGATCAGGAACTTGTGAATGTTTGTCCTAGCTCAAACAGCTTGGTTTATGTGATGGAATTGCTTGAAAGATGTTGGAGGCTGTGATCTTGCTGAAGAGAGTTCATGTCTCTGGTGTGGTGTGCCCATGAGCTTTGGAGAAGTATCTTCTGTGTTGAGACATGGCTGCTTAGAGACATGGGCACGATTTTCAACACAGGTGGCTTTAAAAGTGTCATGAAAGGTGCCAATCATTGTGATTGTAAAAATATTCTTGTGACTCTTTAGCGCATGAGAATGGTCAGTGGTATTGGAAGCCAAACTCTAAAGATGTTGCTGGAGAAATATGCTGCCCTTGCCACCTGTAAATAACGTTACCAGAGTGAAGCACCTGTGTGGTTCTAGACAGCTCACATGGGTTGTGAAGCAGGCGACTCTGAAGGTCACACAGCAGGAATTTGAATTCTTTAAGACTCTAGATTGTGGAATGGAAAGCATAACGGAAGTAGCCTAGCTGCATGACGGAAGAATGATAAGAATAATGTATTGCAAAGACTAATCAGCTTAATAAATGATTAAACATGTGCATTTTGCTATATTGTGGTTTGCACTGGAGTAAAAGTTGGTAGACAAGTGCTTTCTTAAAAGGATGACATACATCATTGTGGTGTGTGGAATATTGCAGCACACATGCTCTATATGCAGGAGCCTTTGCTGATATTCTACTTATGGACTACTCATGGGTTATGTATGGCTTTGTATGTAGACTTTATGGTCTCTTTGGATCAGGAACTTGTGAATGTTTGTCCTAGCTCAAACAGCTTGGTTTATGTGATGGAATTGCTTGAAAGATGTTGGAGGCTGTGATCTTGCTGAAGAGAGTTCATGTCTCTGGTGTGGTGTGCCCATGAGCTTTGGAGAAGTATCTTCTGTGTTGAGACATGGCTGCTTAGAGACATGGGCACGATTTTCAACACAGGTGGCTTTAAAAGTGTCATGAAAGGTGCCAATCATTGTGATTGTAAAAATATGCTTGTGACTCTTTAGCGCATGAGAATGGTCAGTGGTATTGGAAGCCAAACTCTAAAGATGTTGCTGGAGAAATATGCTGCCCTTGCCACCTGTAAATAACGTTACCAGAGTGAAGCACCTGTGTGGTTCTAGACAGCTCACATGAGTTGTGAAGCAGGCGACTCTGAAGGTCACACAGCAGGAATTTGAATTCTTTAAGACTCTAGATTGTGGAATGGAAAGCATAACGGAAGTAGCCTAGCTGCATGACGGAAGAATGATAAGAATAATGTATTGCAAAGACTAATCAGCTTAATAAATGATTAAACATGTGCATTTTGCTATATTGTGGTTTGCACTGGAGTAAAAGTTAGTAGACAAGTGCTTTCTTAAAAGGATGACATACATCATTGTGGTGTGTGGAATATTGCAGCACACATGCTCTATATGCAGGAGCCTTTGCTGATATTCTACTTATGGACTACTCATGGGTTATGTATGGCTTTGTATGTAGACTTTATGGTCTCTTTGGATCAGGAACTTGTGAATGTTTGTCCTAGCTCAAACAGCTTGGTTTATGTGATGGAATTGCTTGAAAGATGTTGGAGGCTGTGATCTTGCTGAAGAGAGTTCATGTCTCTGGTGTGGTGTGCCCATGAGCTTTGGAGAAGTATCTTCTGTGTTGAGACATGGCTGCTTAGAGACATGGGCACGATTTTCAACACAGGTGGCTTTAAAAGTGTCATGAAAGGTGCCAATCATTGTGATTGTAAAAATATGCTTGTGACTCTTTAGCGCATGAGAATGGTCAGTGGTATTGGAAGCCAAACTCTAAAGATGTTGCTGGAGAAATATGCTGCCCTTGCCACCTGTAAATAACGTTATCAGAGTGAAGCACCTGTGTGGTTCTAGACAGCTCACATGGGTTGTGAAGCAGGCGACTCTGAAGGTCACACAGCAGGAATTTGAATTCTTTAAGACTCTAGATTGTGGAATGGAAAGCATAACGGAAGTAGCCTAGCTGCATGACGGAAGAATGATAAGAATAATGTATTGCAAAGACTAATCAGCTTAATAAATGATTAAACATGTGCATTTTGCTATATTGTGGTTTGCACTGGAGTAAAAGTTGGTAGACAAGTGCTTTCTTAAAAGGATGACATACATCATTGTGGTGTGTGGAATATTGCAGCACACATGCTCTATATGCAGGAGCCTTTGCTGATATTCTACTTATGGACTACTCATGGGTTATGTATGGCTTTGTATGTAGACTTTATGGTCTCTTTGGATCAGGAACTTGTGAATGTTTGTCCTAGCTCAAACAGCTTGGTTTATGTGATGGAATTTCTTGAAAGATGTTGGAGGCTGTGATCTTGCTGAAGAGAGTTCATGTCTCTGGTGTGGTGTGCCCATGAGCTTTGGAGAAGTATCTTCTGTGTTGAGACATGGCTGCTTAGAGACATGGGCACGATTTTCAACACAGGTGGCTTTAAAAGTGTCATGAAAGGTGCCAATCATTGTGATTGTAAAAATATTCTTGTGACTCTTTAGCGCATGAGAATGGTCAGTGGTATTGGAAGCCAAACTCTAAAGATGTTGCTGGAGAAATATGCTGCCCTTGCCACCTGTAAATAACGTTACCAGAGTGAAGCACCTGTGTGGTTCTAGACAGCTCACATGGGTTGTGAAGCAGGCGACTCTGAAGGTCACACAGCAGGAATTTGAATTCTTTAAGACTCTAGATTGTGGAATGGAAAGCATAACGGAAGTAGCCTAGCTGCATGACGGAAGAATGATAAGAATAATGTATTGCAAAGACTAATCAGCTTAATAAATGATTAAACATGTGCATTTTGCTATATTGTGGTTTGCACTGGAGTAAAAGTTGGTAGACAAGTGCTTTCTTAAAAGGATGACATACATCATTGTGGTGTGTGGAATATTGCAGCACACATGCTCTATATGCAGGAGCCTTTGCTGATATTCTACTTATGGACTACTCATGGGTTATGTATGGCTTTGTATGTAGACTTTATGGTCTCTTTGGATCAGGAACTTGTGAATGTTTGTCCTAGCTCAAACAGCTTGGTTTATGTGATGGAATTGCTTGAAAGATGTTGGAGGCTGTGATCTTGCTGAAGAGAGTTCATGTCTCTGGTGTGGTGTGCCCATGAGCTTTGGAGAAGTATCTTCTGTGTTGAGACATGGCTGCTTAGAGACATGGGCACGATTTTCAACACAGGTGGCTTTAAAAGTGTCATGAAAGGTGCCAATCATTGTGATTGTAAAAATATGCTTGTGACTCTTTAGCGCATGAGAATGGTCAGTGGTATTGGAAGCCAAACTCTAAAGATGTTGCTGGAGAAATATGCTGCCCTTGCCACCTGTAAATAATGTTATCAGAGTGAAGCACCTGTGTGGTTCTAGACAGCTCACATGGGTTGTGAAGCAGGCGACTCTGAAGGTCACACAGCAGGAATTTGAATTCTTTAAGACTCTAGATTGTGGAATGGAAAGCATAACGGAAGTAGCCTAGCTGCATGACGGAAGAATGATAAGAATAATGTATTGCAAAGACTAATCAGCTTAATAAATGATTAAACATGTGCATTTTGCTATATTGTGGTTTGCACTGGAGTAAAAGTTGGTAGACAAGTGCTTTCTTAAAAGGATGACATACATCATTGTGGTGTGTGGAATATTGCAGCACACATGCTCTATATGCAGGAGCCTTTGCTGATATTCTACTTATGGACTACTCATGGGTTATGTATGGCTTTGTATGTAGACTTTATGGTCTCTTTGGATCAGGAACTTGTGAATGTTTGTCCTAGCTCAAACAGCTTGGTTTATGTGATGGAATTGCTTGAAAGATGTTGGAGGCTGTGATCTTGCTGAAGAGAGTTCATGTCTCTGGTGTGGTGTGCCCATGAGCTTTGGAGAAGTATCTTCTGTGTTGAGACATGGCTGCTTAGAGACATGGGCACGATTTTCAACACAGGTGGCTTTAAAAGTGTCATGAAAGGTGCCAATCATTGTGATTGTAAAAATATGCTTGTGACTCTTTAGCGCATGAGAATGGTCAGTGGTATTGGAAGCCAAACTCTAAAGATGTTGCTGGAGAAATATGCTGCCCTTGCCACCTGTAAATAACGTTACCAGAGTGAAGCACCTGTGTGGTTCTAGACAGCTCACATGGGTTGTGAAGCAGGCGACTCTGAAGGTCACACAGCAGGAATTTGAATTCTTTAAGACTCTAGATTGTGGAATGGAAAGCATAACGGAAGTAGCCTAGCTGCATGACGGAAGAATGATAAGAATAATGTATTGCAAAGACTAATCAGCTTAATAAATGATTAAACATGTGCATTTTGCTATATTGTGGTTTGCACTGGAGTAAAAGTTGGTAGACAAGTGCTTTCTTAAAAGGATGACATACATCATTGTGGTGTGTGGAATATTGCAGCACACATGCTCTATATGCAGGAGCCTTTGCTGATATTCTACTTATGGACTACTCATGGGTTATGTATGGCTTTGTATGTAGACTTTATGGTCTCTTTGGATCAGGAACTTGTGAATGTTTGTCCTAGCTCAAACAGCTTGGTTTATGTGATGGAATTGCTTGAAAGATGTTGGAGGCTGTGATCTTGCTGAAGAGAGTTCATGTCTCTGGTGTGGTGTGCCCATGAGCTTTGGAGAAGTATCTTCTGTGTTGAGACATGGCTGCTTAGAGACATGGGCACGATTTTCAACACAGGTGGCTTTAAAAGTGTCATGAAAGGTGCCAATCATTGTGATTGTAAAAATATGCTTGTGACTCTTTAGCGCATGAGAATGGTCAGTGGTATTGGAAGCCAAACTCTAAAGATGTTGCTGGAGAAATATGCTGCCCTTGCCACCTGTAAATAACGTTACCAGAGTGAAGCACCTGTGTGGTTCTAGACAGCTCACATGGGTTGTGAAGCAGGCGACTCTGAAGGTCACACAGCAGGAATTTGAATTCTTTAAGACTCTAGATTGTGGAATGGAAAGCATAACGGAAGTAGCCTAGCTGCATGACGGAAGAATGATAAGAATAATGTATTGCAAAGACTAATCAGCTTAATAAATGATTAAACATGTGCATTTTGCTATATTGTGGTTTGCACTGGAGTAAAAGTTGGTAGACAAGTGCTTTCTTAAAAGGATAACAGACATAATTGAGGTTGGTGGAATATGGTAGCACACAGGGTAAACAAGTAGGAGCTTTTAATGATGTTGAATTTACCTATAAAACTCTTATATGAACAGGTGTTATGAGATGGCGACACACACATGGCGGGAGTGACAACGACTGTACAGTCACATAAACAGACACAAGGCAAGCTAAACTAAATGATACTAACAATTACACACGTATTTAATAATTGTACAACCTAACCATCATAAACCTATCTTTTAACTGAGCCGCGCTGGGGCCTCATGGGTAATTTGCCTCGGTCCAATGGGGCATTCCCCACTTACCCATGCGCCCCCGTGGCTGCGCTATTCATCTGTATTACGTTACGATAATGTACAATTATTTTAAATATGTCTGTAATTATGTGTGCCATTTAGTTTACCTTGCCCTGTGTCTGTTTATGTTACTGAAATGTTTTATTTTGTAGATTATTAAAAGAATAATCAAAAGGAGGCTGTGCCCTTAGGCTATAGGCATTTTACCAAGGCAACGGGACAACAAATCAAGTCAAAACAATTAGTTTTTCAAATTAAAGCGACACTCGTGCGTTTTTGTAAATCTACAAATTAAAAGGGAGACGGACTTGATTGTAGTCACTGGAAAACAGCTGCACACACGGTCGATATGTGAAAACTCCGCCTTTTATTTAAATTACACATAAAAGATATATAAGAACACGTCTAATGACATGGCGACACAAACATGGCGGGAGTGACAACGACTGTACAGTCACATAAACAGACACAAGGCAAGCTAAACTAAATATACTAACAATTACACACGTATTTAATAATTGTACAACCTAACCATCATAAACCTATCTTTTAACTGAGCCGCGCTGGGGCCTCATGGGTAATTTGCCTCGGTCCAATGGGGCATTCCCCACTTACCCATGCGCCCCCGTGGCTGCGCTATTCATCTGTATTACGTTACGATAATGTACAATTATTTTAAATATGTCTGTAATTATGTGTGCCATTTAGTTTACCTTGCCCTGTGTCTGTTTATGTTACTGAAATGTTTTATTTTGTAGATTATTAAAAGAATAATCAAAAGGAGGCTGTGCCCTTAGGCTATAGGCATTTTACCAAGGCAACGGGACAACAAATCAAGTCAAAACAATTAGTTTTTCAAATTAAAGCGACACTCGTGCGTTTTTGTAAATCTACAAATTAAAAGGGAGACGGACTTGATTGTAGTCACTGGAAAACAGCTGCACACACGGTCGATATGTGAAAACTCCGCCTTTTATTTAAATTACACATAAAAGATATATAAGAACACGTCTAATGACATGGCGACACAAACATGGCGGGAGTGACAACGACTGTACAGTCACATAAACAGACACAAGGCAAGCTAAACTAAATATACTAACAATTACACACGTATTTAATAATTGTACAACCTAACCATCATAAACCTATCTTTTAACTGAGCCGCGCTGGGGCCTCATGGGTAATTTGCCTCGGTCCAATGGGGCATTCCCCACTTACCCATGCGCCCCCGTGGCTGCGCTATTCATCTGTATTACGTTACGATAATGTACAATTATTTTAAATATGTCTGTAATTATGTGTGCCATTTAGTTTACCTTGCCCTGTGTCTGTTTATGTTACTGAAATGTTTTATTTTGTAGATTATTAAAAGAATAATCAAAAGGAGGCTGTGCCCTTAGGCTATAGGCATTTTACCAAGGCAACGGGACAACAAATCAAGTCAAAACAATTAGTTTTTCAAATTAAAGCGACACTCGTGCGTTTTTGTAAATCTACAAATTAAAAGGGAGACGGACTTGATTGTAGTCACTGGAAAACAGCTGCACACACGGTCGATATGTGAAAACTCCGCCTTTTATTTAAATTACACATAAAAGATATATAAGAACACGTCTAATGACATGGCGACACAAACATGGCGGGAGTGACAACGACTGTACAGTCACATAAACAGACACAAGGCAAGCTAAACTAAATGATACTAACAATTACACACGTATTTAATAATTGTACAACCTAACCATCATAAACCTATCTTTTAACTGAGCCGCGCTGGGGCCTCATGGGTAATTTGCCTCGGTCCAATGGGGCATTCCCCACTTACCCATGCGCCCCCGTGGCTGAGCTATTCATCTGTATTACGTTACGATTATGTACAATTATTTTAAATATGTCTGTAATTATGTGTGCCATTTAGTTTACCTTGCCTGTGTCTGTTTATGTGACTGAAAAGTTTTATTTTGTAGATTAATAAAAGAATAATCAAAAGGAGGCCGTGCCCTTAGGCTATAGGCATTTTACCAAGGCAACGGGACAACAAATCAAGACAAAACAATTCGTTTTTCAAATTAAAGCGACACTCGTGCATTTTTGTTCATTTACAAATTAAATAGTGTTAACTTTCTAACCTCTAAAGTTTGTCATTTTGATAAAGTCTGTGCCTTTGTAATGAGTTTTGACATCTACAAAACTGTTCTAAACAGGTATAGTGAGAATACATTTCACATTTTCTTCTTTTTATAGAATGACCAATGATAATTATTATCGTTTTTGAAGTATACGTGTCCTGAGGACTGTTGTAAGATGACTGGATATAATGTAATAAGAAATATAATTAGTGAACAGTATATGGACTATTCATGGGTTATTTATGGCTTTGTATGTAGACTTTATGGTCTCTTTGGATCAGGAACTTGTGAATGTTTGTCCTAGCCCAAACAGCTTGGTTTATGTGATGGAATTGCTTGAAAGATGTTGGAGGCTGTGATCTTGCTGAAGAGAGTTCATGTCTCTGGTGTGGTGTGCCCATGAGCTTTGGAGAAGTATCTTCTGTGTTGAGACATGGCTGCTTAGAGACATGGGCACGATTTTCAACACAGGTGGCTTTAAAAGTGTCATGAAAGGTGCCAATCATTGTGATTGTAAAAATATGCTTGTGACTCTTTAGCGCATGAGAATGGTCAGTGGTATTGGAAGCCAAACTCTAAAGATGTTGCTGGAGAAATATGCTGCCCTTGCCACCTGTAAATAACGTTATCAGAGTGAAGCACCTGTGTGGTTCTAGACAGCTCACATGGGTTGTGAAGCAGGCGACTCTGAAGGTCACACAGCAGGAATTTGAATTCTTTAAGACTCTAGATTGTGGAATGGAAAGCATAACGGAAGTAGCCTAGCTGCATGACGGAAGAATGATAAGAATAATGTATTGCAAAGACTAATCAGCTTAATAAATGATTAAACATGTGCATTTTGCTATATTGTGGTTTGCACTGGAGTAAAAGTTGGTAGACAAGTGCTTTCTTAAAAGGATGACATACATCATTGTGGTGTGTGGAATATTGCAGCACACATGCTCTATATGCAGGAGCCTTTGCTGATATTCTACTTATGGACTACTCATGGGTTATGTATGGCTTTGTATGTAGACTTTATGGTCTCTTTGGATCAGGAACTTGTGAATGTTTGTCCTAGCTCAAACAGCTTGGTTTATGTGATGGAATTTCTTGAAAGATGTTGGAGGCTGTGATCTTGCTGAAGAGAGTTCATGTCTCTGGTGTGGTGTGCCCATGAGCTTTGGAGAAGTATCTTCTGTGTTGAGACATGGCTGCTTAGAGACATGGGCACGATTTTCAACACAGGTAGCTTTAAAAGTGTCATGAAAGGTGCCAATCATTGTGATTGTAAAAATATTCTTGTGACTCTTTAGCGCATGAGAATGGTCAGTGGTATTGGAAGCCAAACTCTAAAGATGTTGCTGGAGAAATATGCTGCCCTTGCCACCTGTAAATAACGTTACCAGAGTGAAGCACCTGTGTGGTTCTAGACAGCTCACATGGGTTGTGAAGCAGGCGACTCTGAAGGTCACACAGCAGGAATTTGAATTCTTTAAGACTCTAGATTGTGGAATGGAAAGCATAACGGAAGTAGCCTAGCTGCATGACGGAAGAATGATAAGAATAATGTATTGCAAAGACTAATCAGCTTAATAAATGATTAAACATGTGCATTTTGCTATATTGTGGTTTGCACTGGAGTAAAAGTTGATAGACATATGGGTTCTTAAAAGAATAACAGACATAATTGAGGTTGGTGGAATATGGTAGCACACAGGGTAAACAAGTAGGAGCTTTTAATGATGTTGAATTTACCTATAAAACTCTTATATGAACAGGTGTTATGAGATGGCGACACACACATGGCGGGAGTGACAACGACTGTACAGTCACATAAACAGACACAAGGCAAGCTAAACTAAATGATACTAACAATTACACACGTATTTAATAATTGTACAACCTAACCATCATAAACCTATCTTTTAACTGAGCCGCGCTGGGGCCTCATGGGTAATTTGCCTCGGTCCAATGGGGCATTCCCCACTTACCCATGCGCCCCCGTGGCTGCGCTATTCATCTGTATTACGTTACGATAATGTACAATTATTTTAAATATGTCTGTAATTATGTGTGCCATTTAGTTTACCTTGCCCTGTGTCTGTTTATGTTACTGAAATGTTTTATTTTGTAGATTATTAAAAGAATAATCAAAAGGAGGCTGTGCCCTTAGGCTATAGGCATTTTACCAAGGCAACGGGACAACAAATCAAGTCAAAACAATTAGTTTTTCAAATTAAAGCGACACTCGTGCGTTTTTGTAAATCTACAAATTAAAAGGGAGACGGACTTGATTGTAGTCACTGGAAAACAGCTGCACACACGGTCGATATGTGAAAACTCCGCCTTTTATTTAAATTACACATAAAAGATATATAAGAACACGTCTAATGACATGGCGACACAAACATGGCGGGAGTGACAACGACTGTACAGTCACATAAACAGACACAAGGCAAGCTAAACTAAATGATACTAACAATTACACACGTATTTAATAATTGTACAACCTAACCATCATAAACCTATCTTTTAACTGAGCCGCGCTGGGGCCTCATGGGTAATTTGCCTCGGTCCAATGGGGCATTCCCCACTTACCCATGCGCCCCCGTGGCTGCGCTATTCATCTGTATTACGTTACGATAATGTACAATTATTTTAAATATGTCTGTAATTATGTGTGCCATTTAGTTTACCTTGCCTGTGTCTGTTTATGTGACTGAAAAGTTTTATTTTGTAGATTAATAAAAGAATAATCAAAAGGAGGCCGTGCCCTTAGGCTATAGGCATTTTACCAAGGCAACGGGACAACAAATCAAGACAAAACAATTCGTTTTTCAAATTAAAGCGACACTCGTGCGTTTTTGTAAATCTACAAATTAAAAGGGAGTCGGACTTGATTGTAGTCACTGGAAAACAGCTGCACACACGGTCGATATGTGAAAACTCCGCCTTTTATTTAAATTACACATAAAAGATATATAAGAACACGTCTAATGACATGGCGACACAAACATGGCGGGAGTGACAACGACTGTACAGTCACATAAACAGACACAAGGCAAGCTAAACTAAATGATACTAACAATTACACACGTATTTAATAATTGTACAACCTAACCATCATGTAAAACCTATCTTTTAACTGAGGCGCGCTGGGGCCTCTTGGGTAATTTGCCTCGGTCCAATGGGGCATTCCCCACTTACCCATGCGCCCCCGTGGCTGCGCTATTCATCTGTATTACGTTACGATAATGTACAATTATTTTAAATATGTCTGTAATTATGTGTGCCATTTAGTTTACCTTGCCTGTGTCTGTTTATGTGACTGAAAAGTTTTATTTTGTAGATTAATAAAAGAATAATCAAAAGGAGGCCGTGCCCTTAGGCTATAGGCATTTTACCAAGGCAACGGGACAACAAATCAAGACAAAACAATTCGTTTTTCAAATTAAAGCGACACTCGTGCATTTTTGTTCATTTACAAATTAAATAGTGTTAACTTTCTAACCTCTAAAGTTTGTCATTTTGATAAAGTCTGTGCCTTTGTAATGAGTTTTGACATCTACAAAACTGTTCTAAACAGGTATAGTGAGAATACATTTCACATTTTCTTCTTTTTATAGAATGACCAATGATAATTATTATCGTTTTTGAAGTATACGTGTCCTGAGGACTGTTGTAAGATGACTGGATATAATGTAATAAGAAATATAATTAGTGAACAGTATATGGACTATTCATGGGTTATTTATGGCTTTGTATGTAGACTTTATGGTCTCTTTGGATCAGGAACTTGTGAATGTTTGTCCTAGCCCAAACAGCTTGGTTTATGTGATGGAATTGCTTGAAAGATGTTGGAGGCTGTGATCTTGCTGAAGAGAGTTCATGTCTCTGGTGTGGTGTGCCCATGAGCTTTGGAGAAGTATCTTCTGTGTTGAGACATGGCTGCTTAGAGACATGGGCACGATTTTCAACACAGGTGGCTTTAAAAGTGTCATGAAAGGTGCCAATCATTGTGATTGTAAAAATATGCTTGTGACTCTTTAGCGCATGAGAATGGTCAGTGGTATTGGAAGCCAAACTCTAAAGATGTTGCTGGAGAAATATGCTGCCCTTGCCACCTGTAAATAATGTTATCAGAGTGAAGCACCTGTGTGGTTCTAGACAGCTCACATGGGTTGTGAAGCAGGCGACTCTGAAGGTCACACAGCAGGAATTTGAATTATTTAAGACTCTAGATTGTGGAATGGAAAGCATAACGGAAGTAGCCTAGCTGCATGACGGAAGAATGATAAGAATAATGTATTGCAAAGACTAATCAGCTTAATAAATGATTAAACATGTGCATTTTGCTATATTGTGGTTTGCACTGGAGTAAAAGTTGGTAGACAAGTGCTTTCTTAAAAGGATGACATACATCATTGTGGTGTGTGGAATATTGCAGCACACATGCTCTATATGCAGGAGTCTTTGCTGATATTCTACTTATGGACTACTCATGGGTTATGTATGGCTTTGTATGTAGACTTTATGGTCTCTTTGGATCAGGAACTTGTGAATGTTTGTCCTAGCTCAAACAGCTTGGTTTATGTGATGGAATTTCTTGAAAGATGTTGGAGGCTGTGATCTTGCTGAAGAGAGTTCATGTCTCTGGTGTGGTGTGCCCATGAGCTTTGGAGAAGTATCTTCTGTGTTGAGACATGGCTGCTTAGAGACATGGGCACGATTTTCAACACAGGTGGCTTTAAAAGTGTCATGAAAGGTGCCAATCATTGTGATTGTAAAAATATGCTTGTGACTCTTTAGCGCATGAGAATGGTCAGTGGTATTGGAAGCCAAACTCTAAAGATGTTGCTGGAGAAATATGCTGCCCTTGCCACCTGTAAATAACGTTACCAGAGTGAAGCACCTGTGTGGTTCTAGACAGCTCACATGGGTTGTGAAGCAGGCGACTCTGAAGGTCACACAGCAGGAATTTGAATTCTTTAAGACTCTAGATTGTGGAATGGAAAGCATAACGGAAGTAGCCTAGCTGCATGACGGAAGAATGATAAGAATAATGTATTGCAAAGACTAATCAGCTTAATAAATGATTAAACATGTGCATTTTGCTATATTGTGGTTTGCACTGGAGTAAAAGTTGATAGACATATGGGTTCTTAAAAGAATAACAGACATAATTGAGGTTGGTGGAATATGGTAGCACACAGGGTAAACAAGTAGGAGCTTTTAATGATGTTGAATTTACCTATAAAACTCTTATGTGAACAGGTGTTATGAGATGGCGACACACACATGGCGGGAGTGACAACGACTGTACAGTCACATAAACAGACACAAGGCAAGCTAAACTAAATGATACTAACAATTACACACGTATTTAATAATTGTACAACCTAACCATCATAAACCTATCTTTTAACTGAGCCGCGCTGGGGCCTCATGGGTAATTTGCCTCGGTCCAATGGGGCATTCCCCACTTACCCATGCGCCCCCGTGGCTGCGCTATTCATCTGTATTACGTTACGATAATGTACAATTATTTTAAATATGTCTGTAATTATGTGTGCCATTTAGTTTACCTTGCCCTGTGTCTGTTTATGTTACTGAAATGTTTTATTTTGTAGATTATTAAAAGAATAATCAAAAGGAGGCTGTGCCCTTAGGCTATAGGCATTTTACCAAGGCAACGGGACAACAAATCAAGTCAAAACAATTAGTTTTTCAAATTAAAGCGACACTCGTGCGTTTTTGTAAATCTACAAATTAAAAGGGAGACGGACTTGATTGTAGTCACTGGAAAACAGCTGCACACACGGTCGATATGTGAAAACTCCACCTTTTATTTAATTTACACATAAAAGATATATAAGAACACGTCTAATGACATGGCGACACAAACATGGCGGGAGTGACAACGACTGTACAGTCACATAAACAGACACAAGGCAAGCTAAACTAAATGATACTAACAATTACACACGTATTTAATAATTGTACAACCTAACCATCATAAACCTATCTTTTAACTGAGCCGCGCTGGGGCCTCATGGGTAATTTGCCTCGGTCCAATGGGGCATTCCCCACTTACCCATGCGCCCCCGTGGCTGCGCTATTCGTCTGTATTACGTTACGATAATGTACAATTATTTTAAATATGTCTGTAATTATGTGTGCCATTTAGTTTACCTTGCCTGTGTCTGTTTATGTGACTGAAAAGTTTTATTTTGTAGATTAATAAAAGAATAATCAAAAGGAGGCCGTGCCCTTAGGCTATAGGCATTTTACCAAGGCAACGGGACAACAAATCAAGACAAAACAATTCGTTTTTCAAATTAAAGCGACACTCGTGCATTTTTGTTCATTTACAAATTAAATAGTGTTAACTTTCTAACCTCTAAAGTTTGTCATTTTGATAAAGTCTGTGCCTTTGTAATGAGTTTTGACATCTACAAAACTGTTCTAAACAGGTATAGTGAGAATACATTTCACATTTTCTTCTTTTTATAGAATGACCAATGATAATTATTATCGTTTTTGAAGTATACGTGTCCTGAGGACTGTTGTAAGATGACTGGATATAATGTAATAAGAAATATAATTAGTGAACAGTATATGGACTATTCATGGGTTATTTATGGCTTTGTATGTAGACTTTATGGTCTCTTTGGATCAGGAACTTGTGAATGTTTGTCCTAGCCCAAACAGCTTGGTTTATGTGATGGAATTGCTTGAAAGATGTTGGAGGCTGTGATCTTGCTGAAGAGAGTTCATGTCTCTGGTGTGGTGTGCCCATGAGCTTTGGAGAAGTATCTTCTGTGTTGAGACATGGCTGCTTAGAGACATGGGCACGATTTTCAACACAGGTGGCTTTAAAAGTGTCATGAAAGGTGCCAATCATTGTGATTGTAAAAATATGCTTGTGACTCTTTAGCGCATGAGAATGGTCAGTGGTATTGGAAGCCAAACTCTAAAGATGTTGCTGGAGAAATATGCTGCCCTTGCCACCTGTAAATAATGTTATCAGAGTGAAGCACCTGTGTGGTTCTAGACAGCTCACATGGGTTGTGAAGCAGGCGACTCTGAAGGTCACACAGCAGGAATTTGAATTCTTTAAGACTCTAGATTGTGGAATGGAAAGCATAACGGAAGTAGCCTAGCTGCATGACGGAAGAATGATAAGAATAATGTATTGCAAAGACTAATCAGCTTAATAAATGATTAAACATGTGCATTTTGCTATATTGTGGTTTGCACTGGAGTAAAAGTTGGTAGACAAGTGCTTTCTTAAAAGGATGACATACATCATTGTGGTGTGTGGAATATTGCAGCACACATGCTCTATATGCAGGAGCCTTTGCTGATATTCTACTTATGGACTACTCATGGGTTATGTATGGCTTTGTATGTAGACTTTATGGTCTCTTTGGATCAGGAACTTGTGAATGTTTGTCCTAGCTCAAACAGCTTGGTTTATGTGATGGAATTGCTTGAAAGATGTTGGAGGCTGTGATCTTGCTGAAGAGAGTTCATGTCTCTGGTGTGGTGTGCCCATGAGCTTTGGAGAAGTATCTTGTGTGTTGAGACATGGCTGCTTAGAGACATGGGCACGATTTTCAACACAGGTGGCTTTAAAAGTGTCATGAAAGGTGCCAATCATTGTGATTGTAAAAATATGCTTGTGACTCTTTAGCGCATGAGAATGGTCAGTGGTATTGGAAGCCAAACTCTAAAGATGTTGCTGGAGAAATATGCTGCCCTTGCCACCTGTAAATAACGTTATCAGAGTGAAGCACCTGTGTGGTTCTAGACAGCTCACATGGGTTGTGAAGCAGGCGACTCTGAAGGTCACACAGCAGGAATTTGAATTCTTTAAGACTCTAGATTGTGGAATGGAAAGCATAACGGAAGTAGCCTAGCTGCATGACGGAAGAATGATAAGAATAATGTATTGCAAAGACTAATCAGCTTAATAAATGATTAAACATGTGCATTTTGCTATATTGTGGTTTGCACTGGAGTAAAAGTTGGTAGACAAGTGCTTTCTTAAAAGGATGACATACATCATTGTGGTGTGTGGAATATTGCAGCACACATGCTCTATATGCAGGAGCCTTTGCTGATATTCTACTTATGGACTACTCATGGGTTATGTATGGCTTTGTATGTAGACTTTATGGTCTCTTTGGATCAGGAACTTGTGAATGTTTGTCCTAGCTCAAACAGCTTGGTTTATGTGATGGAATTTCTTGAAAGATGTTGGAGGCTGTGATCTTGCTGAAGAGAGTTCATGTCTCTGGTGTGGTGTGCCCATGAGCTTTGGAGAAGTATCTTCTGTGTTGAGACATGGCTGCTTAGAGACATGGGCACGATTTTCAACACAGGTGGCTTTAAAAGTGTCATGAAAGGTGCCAATCATTGTGATTGTAAAAATATTCTTGTGACTCTTTAGCGCATGAGAATGGTCAGTGGTATTGGAAGCCAAACTCTAAAGATGTTGCTGGAGAAATATGCTGCCCTTGCCACCTGTAAATAACGTTACCAGAGTGAAGCACCTGTGTGGTTCTAGACAGCTCACATGGGTTGTGAAGCAGGCGACTCTGAAGGTCACACAGCAGGAATTTGAATTCTTTAAGACTCTAGATTGTGGAATGGAAAGCATAACGGAAGTAGCCTAGCTGCATGACGGAAGAATGATAAGAATAATGTATTGCAAAGACTAATCAGCTTAATAAATGATTAAACATGTGCATTTTGCTATATTGTGGTTTGCACTGGAGTAAAAGTTGGTAGACAAGTGCTTTCTTAAAAGGATGACATACATCATTGTGGTGTGTGGAATATTGCAGCACACATGCTCTATATGCAGGAGCCTTTGCTGATATTCTACTTATGGACTACTCATGGGTTATGTATGGCTTTGTATGTAGACTTTATGGTCTCTTTGGATCAGGAACTTGTGAATGTTTGTCCTAGCTCAAACAGCTTGGTTTATGTGATGGAATTGCTTGAAAGATGTTGGAGGCTGTGATCTTGCTGAAGAGAGTTCATGTCTCTGGTGTGGTGTGCCCATGAGCTTTGGAGAAGTATCTTCTGTGTTGAGACATGGCTGCTTAGAGACATGGGCACGATTTTCAACACAGGTGGCTTTAAAAGTGTCATGAAAGGTGCCAATCATTGTGATTGTAAAAATATGCTTGTGACTCTTTAGCGCATGAGAATGGTCAGTGGTATTGGAAGCCAAACTCTAAAGATGTTGCTGGAGAAATATGCTGCCCTTGCCACCTGTAAATAACGTTACCAGAGTGAAGCACCTGTGTGGTTCTAGACAGCTCACATGAGTTGTGAAGCAGGCGACTCTGAAGGTCACACAGCAGGAATTTGAATTCTTTAAGACTCTAGATTGTGGAATGGAAAGCATAACGGAAGTAGCCTAGCTGCATGACGGAAGAATGATAAGAATAATGTATTGCAAAGACTAATCAGCTTAATAAATGATTAAACATGTGCATTTTGCTATATTGTGGTTTGCACTGGAGTAAAAGTTAGTAGACAAGTGCTTTCTTAAAAGGATGACATACATCATTGTGGTGTGTGGAATATTGCAGCACACATGCTCTATATGCAGGAGCCTTTGCTGATATTCTACTTATGGACTACTCATGGGTTATGTATGGCTTTGTATGTAGACTTTATGGTCTCTTTGGATCAGGAACTTGTGAATGTTTGTCCTAGCTCAAACAGCTTGGTTTATGTGATGGAATTGCTTGAAAGATGTTGGAGGCTGTGATCTTGCTGAAGAGAGTTCATGTCTCTGGTGTGGTGTGCCCATGAGCTTTGGAGAAGTATCTTCTGTGTTGAGACATGGCTGCTTAGAGACATGGGCACGATTTTCAACACAGGTGGCTTTAAAAGTGTCATGAAAGGTGCCAATCATTGTGATTGTAAAAATATGCTTGTGACTCTTTAGCGCATGAGAATGGTCAGTGGTATTGGAAGCCAAACTCTAAAGATGTTGCTGGAGAAATATGCTGCCCTTGCCACCTGTAAATAACGTTATCAGAGTGAAGCACCTGTGTGGTTCTAGACAGCTCACATGGGTTGTGAAGCAGGCGACTCTGAAGGTCACACAGCAGGAATTTGAATTCTTTAAGACTCTAGATTGTGGAATGGAAAGCATAACGGAAGTAGCCTAGCTGCATGACGGAAGAATGATAAGAATAATGTATTGCAAAGACTAATCAGCTTAATAAATGATTAAACATGTGCATTTTGCTATATTGTGGTTTGCACTGGAGTAAAAGTTGGTAGACAAGTGCTTTCTTAAAAGGATGACATACATCATTGTGGTGTGTGGAATATTGCAGCACACATGCTCTATATGCAGGAGCCTTTGCTGATATTCTACTTATGGACTACTCATGGGTTATGTATGGCTTTGTATGTAGACTTTATGGTCTCTTTGGATCAGGAACTTGTGAATGTTTGTCCTAGCTCAAACAGCTTGGTTTATGTGATGGAATTTCTTGAAAGATGTTGGAGGCTGTGATCTTGCTGAAGAGAGTTCATGTCTCTGGTGTGGTGTGCCCATGAGCTTTGGAGAAGTATCTTCTGTGTTGAGACATGGCTGCTTAGAGACATGGGCACGATTTTCAACACAGGTGGCTTTAAAAGTGTCATGAAAGGTGCCAATCATTGTGATTGTAAAAATATTCTTGTGACTCTTTAGCGCATGAGAATGGTCAGTGGTATTGGAAGCCAAACTCTAAAGATGTTGCTGGAGAAATATGCTGCCCTTGCCACCTGTAAATAACGTTACCAGAGTGAAGCACCTGTGTGGTTCTAGACAGCTCACATGGGTTGTGAAGCAGGCGACTCTGAAGGTCACACAGCAGGAATTTGAATTCTTTAAGACTCTAGATTGTGGAATGGAAAGCATAACGGAAGTAGCCTAGCTGCATGACGGAAGAATGATAAGAATAATGTATTGCAAAGACTAATCAGCTTAATAAATGATTAAACATGTGCATTTTGCTATATTGTGGTTTGCACTGGAGTAAAAGTTGGTAGACAAGTGCTTTCTTAAAAGGATGACATACATCATTGTGGTGTGTGGAATATTGCAGCACACATGCTCTATATGCAGGAGCCTTTGCTGATATTCTACTTATGGACTACTCATGGGTTATGTATGGCTTTGTATGTAGACTTTATGGTCTCTTTGGATCAGGAACTTGTGAATGTTTGTCCTAGCTCAAACAGCTTGGTTTATGTGATGGAATTGCTTGAAAGATGTTGGAGGCTGTGATCTTGCTGAAGAGAGTTCATGTCTCTGGTGTGGTGTGCCCATGAGCTTTGGAGAAGTATCTTCTGTGTTGAGACATGGCTGCTTAGAGACATGGGCACGATTTTCAACACAGGTGGCTTTAAAAGTGTCATGAAAGGTGCCAATCATTGTGATTGTAAAAATATGCTTGTGACTCTTTAGCGCATGAGAATGGTCAGTGGTATTGGAAGCCAAACTCTAAAGATGTTGCTGGAGAAATATGCTGCCCTTGCCACCTGTAAATAATGTTATCAGAGTGAAGCACCTGTGTGGTTCTAGACAGCTCACATGGGTTGTGAAGCAGGCGACTCTGAAGGTCACACAGCAGGAATTTGAATTCTTTAAGACTCTAGATTGTGGAATGGAAAGCATAACGGAAGTAGCCTAGCTGCATGACGGAAGAATGATAAGAATAATGTATTGCAAAGACTAATCAGCTTAATAAATGATTAAACATGTGCATTTTGCTATATTGTGGTTTGCACTGGAGTAAAAGTTGGTAGACAAGTGCTTTCTTAAAAGGATGACATACATCATTGTGGTGTGTGGAATATTGCAGCACACATGCTCTATATGCAGGAGCCTTTGCTGATATTCTACTTATGGACTACTCATGGGTTATGTATGGCTTTGTATGTAGACTTTATGGTCTCTTTGGATCAGGAACTTGTGAATGTTTGTCCTAGCTCAAACAGCTTGGTTTATGTGATGGAATTGCTTGAAAGATGTTGGAGGCTGTGATCTTGCTGAAGAGAGTTCATGTCTCTGGTGTGGTGTGCCCATGAGCTTTGGAGAAGTATCTTCTGTGTTGAGACATGGCTGCTTAGAGACATGGGCACGATTTTCAACACAGGTGGCTTTAAAAGTGTCATGAAAGGTGCCAATCATTGTGATTGTAAAAATATGCTTGTGACTCTTTAGCGCATGAGAATGGTCAGTGGTATTGGAAGCCAAACTCTAAAGATGTTGCTGGAGAAATATGCTGCCCTTGCCACCTGTAAATAACGTTACCAGAGTGAAGCACCTGTGTGGTTCTAGACAGCTCACATGGGTTGTGAAGCAGGCGACTCTGAAGGTCACACAGCAGGAATTTGAATTCTTTAAGACTCTAGATTGTGGAATGGAAAGCATAACGGAAGTAGCCTAGCTGCATGACGGAAGAATGATAAGAATAATGTATTGCAAAGACTAATCAGCTTAATAAATGATTAAACATGTGCATTTTGCTATATTGTGGTTTGCACTGGAGTAAAAGTTGGTAGACAAGTGCTTTCTTAAAAGGATGACATACATCATTGTGGTGTGTGGAATATTGCAGCACACATGCTCTATATGCAGGAGCCTTTGCTGATATTCTACTTATGGACTACTCATGGGTTATGTATGGCTTTGTATGTAGACTTTATGGTCTCTTTGGATCAGGAACTTGTGAATGTTTGTCCTAGCTCAAACAGCTTGGTTTATGTGATGGAATTGCTTGAAAGATGTTGGAGGCTGTGATCTTGCTGAAGAGAGTTCATGTCTCTGGTGTGGTGTGCCCATGAGCTTTGGAGAAGTATCTTCTGTGTTGAGACATGGCTGCTTAGAGACATGGGCACGATTTTCAACACAGGTGGCTTTAAAAGTGTCATGAAAGGTGCCAATCATTGTGATTGTAAAAATATGCTTGTGACTCTTTAGCGCATGAGAATGGTCAGTGGTATTGGAAGCCAAACTCTAAAGATGTTGCTGGAGAAATATGCTGCCCTTGCCACCTGTAAATAATGTTATCAGAGTGAAGCACCTGTGTGGTTCTAGACAGCTCACATGGGTTGTGAAGCAGGCGACTCTGAAGGTCACACAGCAGGAATTTGAATTCTTTAAGACTCTAGATTGTGGAATGGAAAGCATAACGGAAGTAGCCTAGCTGCATGACGGAAGAATGATAAGAATAATGTATTGCAAAGACTAATCAGCTTAATAAATGATTAAACATGTGCATTTTGCTATATTGTGGTTTGCACTGGAGTAAAAGTTGGTAGACAAGTGCTTTCTTAAAAGGATGACATACATCATTGTGGTGTGTGGAATATTGCAGCACACATGCTCTATATGCAGGAGCCTTTGCTGATATTCTACTTATGGACTACTCATGGGTTATGTATGGCTTTGTATGTAGACTTTATGGTCTCTTTGGATCAGGAACTTGTGAATGTTTGTCCTAGCTCAAACAGCTTGGTTTATGTGATGGAATTGCTTGAAAGATGTTGGAGGCTGTGATCTTGCTGAAGAGAGTTCATGTCTCTGGTGTGGTGTGCCCATGAGCTTTGGAGAAGTATCTTCTGTGTTGAGACATGGCTGCTTAGAGACATGGGCACGATTTTCAACACAGGTGGCTTTAAAAGTGTCATGAAAGGTGCCAATCATTGTGATTGTAAAAATATGCTTGTGACTCTTTAGCGCATGAGAATGGTCAGTGGTATTGGAAGCCAAACTCTAAAGATGTTGCTGGAGAAATATGCTGCCCTTGCCACCTGTAAATAACGTTACCAGAGTGAAGCACCTGTGTGGTTCTAGACAGCTCACATGGGTTGTGAAGCAGGCGACTCTGAAGGTCACACAGCAGGAATTTGAATTCTTTAAGACTCTAGATTGTGGAATGGAAAGCATAACGGAAGTAGCCTAGCTGCATGACGGAAGAATGATAAGAATAATGTATTGCAAAGACTAATCAGCTTAATAAATGATTAAACATGTGCATTTTGCTATATTGTGGTTTGCACTGGAGTAAAAGTTGGTAGACAAGTGCTTTCTTAAAAGGATGACATACATCATTGTGGTGTGTGGAATATTGCAGCACACATGCTCTATATGCAGGAGCCTTTGCTGATATTCTACTTATGGACTACTCATGGGTTATGTATGGCTTTGTATGTAGACTTTATGGTCTCTTTGGATCAGGAACTTGTGAATGTTTGTCCTAGCTCAAACAGCTTGGTTTATGTGATGGAATTGCTTGAAAGATGTTGGAGGCTGTGATCTTGCTGAAGAGAGTTCATGTCTCTGGTGTGGTGTGCCCATGAGCTTTGGAGAAGTATCTTCTGTGTTGAGACATGGCTGCTTAGAGACATGGGCACGATTTTCAACACAGGTGGCTTTAAAAGTGTCATGAAAGGTGCCAATCATTGTGATTGTAAAAATATGCTTGTGACTCTTTAGCGCATGAGAATGGTCAGTGGTATTGGAAGCCAAACTCTAAAGATGTTGCTGGAGAAATATGCTGCCCTTGCCACCTGTAAATAACGTTACCAGAGTGAAGCACCTGTGTGGTTCTAGACAGCTCACATGGGTTGTGAAGCAGGCGACTCTGAAGGTCACACAGCAGGAATTTGAATTCTTTAAGACTCTAGATTGTGGAATGGAAAGCATAACGGAAGTAGCCTAGCTGCATGACGGAAGAATGATAAGAATAATGTATTGCAAAGACTAATCAGCTTAATAAATGATTAAACATGTGCATTTTGCTATATTGTGGTTTGCACTGGAGTAAAAGTTGGTAGACAAGTGCTTTCTTAAAAGGATAACAGACATAATTGAGGTTGGTGGAATATGGTAGCACACAGGGTAAACAAGTAGGAGCTTTTAATGATGTTGAATTTACCTATAAAACTCTTATATGAACAGGTGTTATGAGATGGCGACACACACATGGCGGGAGTGACAACGACTGTACAGTCACATAAACAGACACAAGGCAAGCTAAACTAAATGATACTAACAATTACACACGTATTTAATAATTGTACAACCTAACCATCATAAACCTATCTTTTAACTGAGCCGCGCTGGGGCCTCATGGGTAATTTGCCTCGGTCCAATGGGGCATTCCCCACTTACCCATGCGCCCCCGTGGCTGCGCTATTCATCTGTATTACGTTACGATAATGTACAATTATTTTAAATATGTCTGTAATTATGTGTGCCATTTAGTTTACCTTGCCCTGTGTCTGTTTATGTTACTGAAATGTTTTATTTTGTAGATTATTAAAAGAATAATCAAAAGGAGGCTGTGCCCTTAGGCTATAGGCATTTTACCAAGGCAACGGGACAACAAATCAAGTCAAAACAATTAGTTTTTCAAATTAAAGCGACACTCGTGCGTTTTTGTAAATCTACAAATTAAAAGGGAGACGGACTTGATTGTAGTCACTGGAAAACAGCTGCACACACGGTCGATATGTGAAAACTCCGCCTTTTATTTAAATTACACATAAAAGATATATAAGAACACGTCTAATGACATGGCGACACAAACATGGCGGGAGTGACAACGACTGTACAGTCACATAAACAGACACAAGGCAAGCTAAACTAAATATCCTAACAATTACACACGTATTTAATAATTGTACAACCTAACCATCATAAACCTATCTTTTAACTGAGCCGCGCTGGGGCCTCATGGGTAATTTGCCTCGGTCCAATGGGGCATTCCCCACTTACCCATGCGCCCCCGTGGCTGCGCTATTCATCTGTATTACGTTACGATAATGTACAATTATTTTAAATATGTCTGTAATTATGTGTGCCATTTAGTTTACCTTGCCCTGTGTCTGTTTATGTTACTGAAATGTTTTATTTTGTAGATTATTAAAAGAATAATCAAAAGGAGGCTGTGCCCTTAGGCTATAGGCATTTTACCAAGGCAACGGGACAACAAATCAAGTCAAAACAATTAGTTTTTCAAATTAAAGCGACACTCGTGCGTTTTTGTAAATCTACAAATTAAAAGGGAGACGGACTTGATTGTAGTCACTGGAAAACAGCTGCACACACGGTCGATATGTGAAAACTCCGCCTTTTATTTAAATTACACATAAAAGATATATAAGAACACGTCTAATGACATGGCGACACAAACATGGCGGGAGTGACAACGACTGTACAGTCACATAAACAGACACAAGGCAAGCTAAACTAAATATACTAACAATTACACACGTATTTAATAATTGTACAACCTAACCATCATAAACCTATCTTTTAACTGAGCCGCGCTGGGGCCTCATGGGTAATTTGCCTCGGTCCAATGGGGCATTCCCCACTTACCCATGCGCCCCCGTGGCTGCGCTATTCATCTGTATTACGTTACGATAATGTACAATTATTTTAAATATGTCTGTAATTATGTGTGCCATTTAGTTTACCTTGCCCTGTGTCTGTTTATGTTACTGAAATGTTTTATTTTGTAGATTATTAAAAGAATAATCAAAAGGAGGCTGTGCCCTTAGGCTATAGGCATTTTACCAAGGCAACGGGACAACAAATCAAGTCAAAACAATTAGTTTTTCAAATTAAAGCGACACTCGTGCGTTTTTGTAAATCTACAAATTAAAAGGGAGACGGACTTGATTGTAGTCACTGGAAAACAGCTGCACACACGGTCGATATGTGAAAACTCCGCCTTTTATTTAAATTACACATAAAAGATATATAAGAACACGTCTAATGACATGGCGACACAAACATGGCGGGAGTGACAACGACTGTACAGTCACATAAACAGACACAAGGCAAGCTAAACTAAATGATACTAACAATTACACACGTATTTAATAATTGTACAACCTAACCATCATAAACCTATCTTTTAACTGAGCCGCGCTGGGGCCTCATGGGTAATTTGCCTCGGTCCAATGGGGCATTCCCCACTTACCCATGCGCCCCCGTGGCTGAGCTATTCATCTGTATTACGTTACGATTATGTACAATTATTTTAAATATGTCTGTAATTATGTGTGCCATTTAGTTTACCTTGCCTGTGTCTGTTTATGTGACTGAAAAGTTTTATTTTGTAGATTAATAAAAGAATAATCAAAAGGAGGCCGTGCCCTTAGGCTATAGGCATTTTACCAAGGCAACGGGACAACAAATCAAGACAAAACAATTCGTTTTTCAAATTAAAGCGACACTCGTGCATTTTTGTTCATTTACAAATTAAATAGTGTTAACTTTCTAACCTCTAAAGTTTGTCATTTTGATAAAGTCTGTGCCTTTGTAATGAGTTTTGACATCTACAAAACTGTTCTAAACAGGTATAGTGAGAATACATTTCACATTTTCTTCTTTTTATAGAATGACCAATGATAATTATTATCGTTTTTGAAGTATACGTGTCCTGAGGACTGTTGTAAGATGACTGGATATAATGTAATAAGAAATATAATTAGTGAACAGTATATGGACTATTCATGGGTTATTTATGGCTTTGTATGTAGACTTTATGGTCTCTTTGGATCAGGAACTTGTGAATGTTTGTCCTAGCCCAAACAGCTTGGTTTATGTGATGGAATTGCTTGAAAGATGTTGGAGGCTGTGATCTTGCTGAAGAGAGTTCATGTCTCTGGTGTGGTGTGCCCATGAGCTTTGGAGAAGTATCTTCTGTGTTGAGACATGGCTGCTTAGAGACATGGGCACGATTTTCAACACAGGTGGCTTTAAAAGTGTCATGAAAGGTGCCAATCATTGTGATTGTAAAAATATGCTTGTGACTCTTTAGCGCATGAGAATGGTCAGTGGTATTGGAAGCCAAACTCTAAAGATGTTGCTGGAGAAATATGCTGCCCTTGCCACCTGTAAATAACGTTATCAGAGTGAAGCACCTGTGTGGTTCTAGACAGCTCACATGGGTTGTGAAGCAGGCGACTCTGAAGGTCACACAGCAGGAATTTGAATTCTTTAAGACTCTAGATTGTGGAATGGAAAGCATAACGGAAGTAGCCTAGCTGCATGACGGAAGAATGATAAGAATAATGTATTGCAAAGACTAATCAGCTTAATAAATGATTAAACATGTGCATTTTGCTATATTGTGGTTTGCACTGGAGTAAAAGTTGGTAGACAAGTGCTTTCTTAAAAGGATGACATACATCATTGTGGTGTGTGGAATATTGCAGCACACATGCTCTATATGCAGGAGCCTTTGCTGATATTCTACTTATGGACTACTCATGGGTTATGTATGGCTTTGTATGTAGACTTTATGGTCTCTTTGGATCAGGAACTTGTGAATGTTTGTCCTAGCTCAAACAGCTTGGTTTATGTGATGGAATTTCTTGAAAGATGTTGGAGGCTGTGATCTTGCTGAAGAGAGTTCATGTCTCTGGTGTGGTGTGCCCATGAGCTTTGGAGAAGTATCTTCTGTGTTGAGACATGGCTGCTTAGAGACATGGGCACGATTTTCAACACAGGTAGCTTTAAAAGTGTCATGAAAGGTGCCAATCATTGTGATTGTAAAAATATTCTTGTGACTCTTTAGCGCATGAGAATGGTCAGTGGTATTGGAAGCCAAACTCTAAAGATGTTGCTGGAGAAATATGCTGCCCTTGCCACCTGTAAATAACGTTACCAGAGTGAAGCACCTGTGTGGTTCTAGACAGCTCACATGGGTTGTGAAGCAGGCGACTCTGAAGGTCACACAGCAGGAATTTGAATTCTTTAAGACTCTAGATTGTGGAATGGAAAGCATAACGGAAGTAGCCTAGCTGCATGACGGAAGAATGATAAGAATAATGTATTGCAAAGACTAATCAGCTTAATAAATGATTAAACATGTGCATTTTGCTATATTGTGGTTTGCACTGGAGTAAAAGTTGATAGACATATGGGTTCTTAAAAGAATAACAGACATAATTGAGGTTGGTGGAATATGGTAGCACACAGGGTAAACAAGTAGGAGCTTTTAATGATGTTGAATTTACCTATAAAACTCTTATATGAACAGGTGTTATGAGATGGCGACACACACATGGCGGGAGTGACAACGACTGTACAGTCACATAAACAGACACAAGGCAAGCTAAACTAAATGATACTAACAATTACACACGTATTTAATAATTGTACAACCTAACCATCATAAACCTATCTTTTAACTGAGCCGCGCTGGGGCCTCATGGGTAATTTGCCTCGGTCCAATGGGGCATTCCCCACTTACCCATGCGCCCCCGTGGCTGCGCTATTCATCTGTATTACGTTACGATAATGTACAATTATTTTAAATATGTCTGTAATTATGTGTGCCATTTAGTTTACCTTGCCCTGTGTCTGTTTATGTTACTGAAATGTTTTATTTTGTAGATTATTAAAAGAATAATCAAAAGGAGGCTGTGCCCTTAGGCTATAGGCATTTTACCAAGGCAACGGGACAACAAATCAAGTCAAAACAATTAGTTTTTCAAATTAAAGCGACACTCGTGCGTTTTTGTAAATCTACAAATTAAAAGGGAGACGGACTTGATTGTAGTCACTGGAAAACAGCTGCACACACGGTCGATATGTGAAAACTCCGCCTTTTATTTAAATTACACATAAAAGATATATAAGAACACGTCTAATGACATGGCGACACAAACATGGCGGGAGTGACAACGACTGTACAGTCACATAAACAGACACAAGGCAAGCTAAACTAAATGATACTAACAATTACACACGTATTTAATAATTGTACAACCTAACCATCATAAACCTATCTTTTAACTGAGCCGCGCTGGGGCCTCATGGGTAATTTGCCTCGGTCCAATGGGGCATTCCCCACTTACCCATGCGCCCCCGTGGCTGCGCTATTCATCTGTATTACGTTACGATAATGTACAATTATTTTAAATATGTCTGTAATTATGTGTGCCATTTAGTTTACCTTGCCTGTGTCTGTTTATGTGACTGAAAAGTTTTATTTTGTAGATTAATAAAAGAATAATCAAAAGGAGGCCGTGCCCTTAGGCTATAGGCATTTTACCAAGGCAACGGGACAACAAATCAAGACAAAACAATTCGTTTTTCAAATTAAAGCGACACTCGTGCGTTTTTGTAAATCTACAAATTAAAAGGGAGTCGGACTTGATTGTAGTCACTGGAAAACAGCTGCACACACGGTCGATATGTGAAAACTCCGCCTTTTATTTAAATTACACATAAAAGATATATAAGAACACGTCTAATGACATGGCGACACAAACATGGCGGGAGTGACAACGACTGTACAGTCACATAAACAGACACAAGGCAAGCTAAACTAAATGATACTAACAATTACACACGTATTTAATAATTGTACAACCTAACCATCATGTAAAACCTATCTTTTAACTGAGGCGCGCTGGGGCCTCTTGGGTAATTTGCCTCGGTCCAATGGGGCATTCCCCACTTACCCATGCGCCCCCGTGGCTGCGCTATTCATCTGTATTACGTTACGATAATGTACAATTATTTTAAATATGTCTGTAATTATGTGTGCCATTTAGTTTACCTTGCCTGTGTCTGTTTATGTGACTGAAAAGTTTTATTTTGTAGATTAATAAAAGAATAATCAAAAGGAGGCCGTGCCCTTAGGCTATAGGCATTTTACCAAGGCAACGGGACAACAAATCAAGACAAAACAATTCGTTTTTCAAATTAAAGCGACACTCGTGCATTTTTGTTCATTTACAAATTAAATAGTGTTAACTTTCTAACCTCTAAAGTTTGTCATTTTGATAAAGTCTGTGCCTTTGTAATGAGTTTTGACATCTACAAAACTGTTCTAAACAGGTATAGTGAGAATACATTTCACATTTTCTTCTTTTTATAGAATGACCAATGATAATTATTATCGTTTTTGAAGTATACGTGTCCTGAGGACTGTTGTAAGATGACTGGATATAATGTAATAAGAAATATAATTAGTGAACAGTATATGGACTATTCATGGGTTATTTATGGCTTTGTATGTAGACTTTATGGTCTCTTTGGATCAGGAACTTGTGAATGTTTGTCCTAGCCCAAACAGCTTGGTTTATGTGATGGAATTGCTTGAAAGATGTTGGAGGCTGTGATCTTGCTGAAGAGAGTTCATGTCTCTGGTGTGGTGTGCCCATGAGCTTTGGAGAAGTATCTTCTGTGTTGAGACATGGCTGCTTAGAGACATGGGCACGATTTTCAACACAGGTGGCTTTAAAAGTGTCATGAAAGGTGCCAATCATTGTGATTGTAAAAATATGCTTGTGACTCTTTAGCGCATGAGAATGGTCAGTGGTATTGGAAGCCAAACTCTAAAGATGTTGCTGGAGAAATATGCTGCCCTTGCCACCTGTAAATAATGTTATCAGAGTGAAGCACCTGTGTGGTTCTAGACAGCTCACATGGGTTGTGAAGCAGGCGACTCTGAAGGTCACACAGCAGGAATTTGAATTATTTAAGACTCTAGATTGTGGAATGGAAAGCATAACGGAAGTAGCCTAGCTGCATGACGGAAGAATGATAAGAATAATGTATTGCAAAGACTAATCAGCTTAATAAATGATTAAACATGTGCATTTTGCTATATTGTGGTTTGCACTGGAGTAAAAGTTGGTAGACAAGTGCTTTCTTAAAAGGATGACATACATCATTGTGGTGTGTGGAATATTGCAGCACACATGCTCTATATGCAGGAGTCTTTGCTGATATTCTACTTATGGACTACTCATGGGTTATGTATGGCTTTGTATGTAGACTTTATGGTCTCTTTGGATCAGGAACTTGTGAATGTTTGTCCTAGCTCAAACAGCTTGGTTTATGTGATGGAATTGCTTGAAAGATGTTGGAGGCTGTGATCTTGCTGAAGAGAGTTCATGTCTCTGGTGTGGTGTGCCCATGAGCTTTGGAGAAGTATCTTCTGTGTTGAGACATGGCTGCTTAGAGACATGGGCACGATTTTCAACACAGGTGGCTTTAAAAGTGTCATGAAAGGTGCCAATCATTGTGATTGTAAAAATATGCTTGTGACTCTTTAGCGCATGAGAATGGTCAGTGGTATTGGAAGCCAAACTCTAAAGATGTTGCTGGAGAAATATGCTGCCCTTGCCACCTGTAAATAACGTTATCAGAGTGAAGCACCTGTGTGGTTCTAGACAGCTCACATGGGTTGTGAAGCAGGCGACTCTGAAGGTCACACAGCAGGAATTTGAATTCTTTAAGACTCTAGATTGTGGAATGGAAAGCATAACGGAAGTAGCCTAGCTGCATGACGGAAGAATGATAAGAATAATGTATTGCAAAGACTAATCAGCTTAATAAATGATTAAACATGTGCATTTTGCTATATTGTGGTTTGCACTGGAGTAAAAGTTGGTAGACAAGTGCTTTCTTAAAAGGATGACATACATCATTGTGGTGTGTGGAATATTGCAGCACACATGCTCTATATGCAGGAGCCTTTGCTGATATTCTACTTATGGACTACTCATGGGTTATGTATGGCTTTGTATGTAGACTTTATGGTCTCTTTGGATCAGGAACTTGTGAATGTTTGTCCTAGCTCAAACAGCTTGGTTTATGTGATGGAATTTCTTGAAAGATGTTGGAGGCTGTGATCTTGCTGAAGAGAGTTCATGTCTCTGGTGTGGTGTGCCCATGAGCTTTGGAGAAGTATCTTCTGTGTTGAGACATGGCTGCTTAGAGACATGGGCACGATTTTCAACACAGGTAGCTTTAAAAGTGTCATGAAAGGTGCCAATCATTGTGATTGTAAAAATATTCTTGTGACTCTTTAGCGCATGAGAATGGTCAGTGGTATTGGAAGCCAAACTCTAAAGATGTTGCTGGAGAAATATGCTGCCCTTGCCACCTGTAAATAACGTTACCAGAGTGAAGCACCTGTGTGGTTCTAGACAGCTCACATGGGTTGTGAAGCAGGCGACTCTGAAGGTCACACAGCAGGAATTTGAATTCTTTAAGACTCTAGATTGTGGAATGGAAAGCATAACGGAAGTAGCCTAGCTGCATGACGGAAGAATGATAAGAATAATGTATTGCAAAGACTAATCAGCTTAATAAATGATTAAACATGTGCATTTTGCTATATTGTGGTTTGCACTGGAGTAAAAGTTGATAGACATATGGGTTCTTAAAAGAATAACAGACATAATTGAGGTTGGTGGAATATGGTAGCACACAGGGTAAACAAGTAGGAGCTTTTAATGATGTTGAATTTACCCATAAAACTCTTATATGAACAGGTGTTATGAGATGGCGACACACACATGGCGGGAGTGACAACGACTGTACAGTCACATAAACAGACACAAGGCAAGCTAAACTAAATGATACTAACAATTACACACGTATTTAATAATTGTACAACCTAACCATCATAAACCTATCTTTTAACTGAGCCGCGCTGGGGCCTCATGGGTAATTTGCCTCGGTCCAATGGGGCATTCCCCACTTACCCATGCGCCCCCGTGGCTGCGCTATTCATCTGTATTACGTTACGATAATGTACAATTATTTTAAATATGTCTGTAATTATGTGTGCCATTTAGTTTACCTTGCCCTGTGTCTGTTTATGTTACTGAAATGTTTTATTTTGTAGATTATTAAAAGAATAATCAAAAGGAGGCTGTGCCCTTAGGCTATAGGCATTTTACCAAGGCAACGGGACAACAAATCAAGTCAAAACAATTAGTTTTTCAAATTAAAGCGACACTCGTGCGTTTTTGTAAATCTACAAATTAAAAGGGAGACGGACTTGATTGTAGTCACTGGAAAACAGCTGCACACACGGTCGATATGTGAAAACTCCGCCTTTTATTTAAATTACACATAAAAGATATATAAGAACACGTCTAATGACATGGCGACACAAACATGGCGGGAGTGACAACGACTGTACAGTCACATAAACAGACACAAGGCAAGCTAAACTAAATGATACTAACAATTACACACGTATTTAATAATTGTACAACCTAACCATCATAAACCTATCTTTTAACTGAGCCGCGCTGGGGCCTCATGGGTAATTTGCCTCGGTCCAATGGGGCATTCCCCACTTACCCATGCGCCCCCGTGGCTGCGCTATTCATCTGTATTACGTTACGATAATGTACAATTATTTTAAATATGTCTGTAATTATGTGTGCCATTTAGTTTACCTTGCCTGTGTCTGTTTATGTGACTGAAAAGTTTTATTTTGTAGATTAATAAAAGAATAATCAAAAGGAGGCCGTGCCCTTAGGCTATAGGCATTTTACCAAGGCAACGGGACAACAAATCAAGACAAAACAATTCGTTTTTCAAATTAAAGCGACACTCGTGCATTTTTGTTCATTTACAAATTAAATAGTGTTAACTTTCTAACCTCTAAAGTTTGTCATTTTGATAAAGTCTGTGCCTTTGTAATGAGTTTTGACATCTACAAAACTGTTCTAAACAGGTATAGTGAGAATACATTTCACATTTTCTTCTTTTTATAGAATGACCAATGATAATTATTATCGTTTTTGAAGTATACGTGTCCTGAGGACTGTTGTAAGATGACTGGATATAATGTAATAAGAAATATAATTAGTGAACAGTATATGGACTATTCATGGGTTATTTATGGCTTTGTATGTAGACTTTATGGTCTCTTTGGATCAGGAACTTGTGAATGTTTGTCCTAGCCCAAACAGCTTGGTTTATGTGATGGAATTGCTTGAAAGATGTTGGAGGCTGTGATCTTGCTGAAGAGAGTTCATGTCTCTGGTGTGGTGTGCCCATGAGCTTTGGAGAAGTATCTTCTGTGTTGAGACATGGCTGCTTAGAGACATGGGCACGATTTTCAACACAGGTGGCTTTAAAAGTGTCATGAAAGGTGCCAATCATTGTGATTGTAAAAATATGCTTGTGACTCTTTAGCGCATGAGAATGGTCAGTGGTATTGGAAGCCAAACTCTAAAGATGTTGCTGGAGAAATATGCTGCCCTTGCCACCTGTAAATAATGTTATCAGAGTGAAGCACCTGTGTGGTTCTAGACAGCTCACATGGGTTGTGAAGCAGGCGACTCTGAAGGTCACACAGCAGGAATTTGAATTCTTTAAGACTCTAGATTGTGGAATGGAAAGCATAACGGAAGTAGCCTAGCTGCATGACGGAAGAATGATAAGAATAATGTATTGCAAAGACTAATCAGCTTAATAAATGATTAAACATGTGCATTTTGCTATATTGTGGTTTGCACTGGAGTAAAAGTTGGTAGACAAGTGCTTTCTTAAAAGGATGACATACATCATTGTGGTGTGTGGAATATTGCAGCACACATGCTCTATATGCAGGAGCCTTTGCTGATATTCTACTTATGGACTACTCATGGGTTATGTATGGCTTTGTATGTAGACTTTATGGTCTCTTTGGATCAGGAACTTGTGAATGTTTGTCCTAGCTCAAACAGCTTGGTTTATGTGATGGAATTGCTTGAAAGATGTTGGAGGCTGTGATCTTGCTGAAGAGAGTTCATGTCTCTGGTGTGGTGTGCCCATGAGCTTTGGAGAAGTATCTTCTGTGTTGAGACATGGCTGCTTAGAGACATGGGCACGATTTTCAACACAGGTGGCTTTAAAAGTGTCATGAAAGGTGCCAATCATTGTGATTGTAAAAATATGCTTGTGACTCTTTAGCGCATGAGAATGGTCAGTGGTATTGGAAGCCAAACTCTAAAGATGTTGCTGGAGAAATATGCTGCCCTTGCCACCTGTAAATAACGTTATCAGAGTGAAGCACCTGTGTGGTTCTAGACAGCTCACATGGGTTGTGAAGCAGGCGACTCTGAAGGTCACACAGCAGGAATTTGAATTCTTTAAGACTCTAGATTGTGGAATGGAAAGCATAACGGAAGTAGCCTAGCTGCATGACGGAAGAATGATAAGAATAATGTATTGCAAAGACTAATCAGCTTAATAAATGATTAAACATGTGCATTTTGCTATATTGTGGTTTGCACTGGAGTAAAAGTTGGTAGACAAGTGCTTTCTTAAAAGGATGACATACATCATTGTGGTGTGTGGAATATTGCAGCACACATGCTCTATATGCAGGAGCCTTTGCTGATATTCTACTTATGGACTACTCATGGGTTATGTATGGCTTTGTATGTAGACTTTATGGTCTCTTTGGATCAGGAACTTGTGAATGTTTGTCCTAGCTCAAACAGCTTGGTTTATGTGATGGAATTTCTTGAAAGATGTTGGAGGCTGTGATCTTGCTGAAGAGAGTTCATGTCTCTGGTGTGGTGTGCCCATGAGCTTTGGAGAAGTATCTTCTGTGTTGAGACATGGCTGCTTTAAAAGTGTCATGAAAGGTGCCAATCATTGTGATTGTAAAAATATTCTTGTGACTCTTTAGCGCATGAGAATGGTCAGTGGTATTGGAAGCCAAACTCTAAAGATGTTGCTGGAGAAATATGCTGCCCTTGCCACCTGTAAATAACGTTACCAGAGTGAAGCACCTGTGTGGTTCTAGACAGCTCACATGGGTTGTGAAGCAGGCGACTCTGAAGGTCACACAGCAGGAATTTGAATTCTTTAAGACTCTAGATTGTGGAATGGAAAGCATAACGGAAGTAGCCTAGCTGCATGACGGAAGAATGATAAGAATAATGTATTGCAAAGACTAATCAGCTTAATAAATGATTAAACATGTGCATTTTGCTATATTGTGGTTTGCACTGGAGTAAAAGTTGATAGACATATGGGTTCTTAAAAGAATAACAGACATAATTGAGGTTGGTGGAATATGGTAGCACACAGGGTAAACAAGTAGGAGCTTTTAATGATGTTGAATTTACCTATAAAACTCTTATATGAACAGGTGTTATGAGATGGCGACACACACATGGCGGGAGTGACAACGACTGTACAGTCACATAAACAGACACAAGGCAAGCTAAACTAAATGATACTAACAATTACACACGTATTTAATAATTGTACAACCTAACCATCATAAACCTATCTTTTAACTGAGCCGCGCTGGGGCCTCATGGGTAATTTGCCTCGGTCCAATGGGGCATTCCCCACTTACCCATGCGCCCCCGTGGCTGCGCTATTCATCTGTATTACGTTACGATAATGTACAATTATTTTAAATATGTCTGTAATTATGTGTGCCATTTAGTTTACCTTGCCCTGTGTCTGTTTATGTTACTGAAATGTTTTATTTTGTAGATTATTAAAAGAATAATCAAAAGGAGGCTGTGCCCTTAGGCTATAGGCATTTTACCAAGGCAACGGGACAACAAATCAAGTCAAAACAATTAGTTTTTCAAATTAAAGCGACACTCGTGCGTTTTTGTAAATCTACAAATTAAAAGGGAGACGGACTTGATTGTAGTCACTGGAAAACAGCTGCACACACGGTCGATATGTGAAAACTCCGCCTTTTATTTAAATTACACATAAAAGATATATAAGAACACGTCTAATGACATGGCGACACAAACATGGCGGGAGTGACAACGACTGTACAGTCACATAAACAGACACAAGGCAAGCTAAACTAAATGATACTAACAATTACACACGTATTTAATAATTGTACAACCTAACCATCATAAACCTATCTTTTAACTGAGCCGCGCTGGGGCCTCATGGGTAATTTGCCTCGGTCCAATGGGGCATTCCCCACTTACCCATGCGCCCCCGTGGCTGCGCTATTCATCTGTATTACGTTACGATAATGTACAATTATTTTAAATATGTCTGTAATTATGTGTGCCATTTAGTTTACCTTGCCTGTGTCTGTTTATGTGACTGAAAAGTTTTATTTTGTAGATTAATAAAAGAATAATCAAAAGGAGGCCGTGCCCTTAGGCTATAGGCATTTTACCAAGGCAACGGGACAACAAATCAAGACAAAACAATTCGTTTTTCAAATTAAAGCGACACTCGTGCGTTTTTGTAAATCTACAAATTAAAAGGGAGTCGGACTTGATTGTAGTCACTGGAAAACAGCTGCACACACGGTCGATATGTGAAAACTCCGCCTTTTATTTAAATTACACATAAAAGATATATAAGAACACGTCTAATGACATGGCGACACAAACATGGCGGGAGTGACAACGACTGTACAGTCACATAAACAGACACAAGGCAAGCTAAACTAAATGATACTAACAATTACACACGTATTTAATAATTGTACAACCTAACCATCATGTAAAACCTATCTTTTAACTGAGCCGCGCTGGGGCCTCATGGGTAATTTGCCTCGGTCCAATGGGGCATTCCCCACTTACCCATGCGCCCCCGTGGCTGCGCTATTCATCTGTATTACGTTACGATAATGTACAATTATTTTAAATATGTCTGTAATTATGTGTGCCATTTAGTTTACCTTGCCTGTGTCTGTTTATGTGACTGAAAAGTTTTATTTTGTAGATTAATAAAAGAATAATCAAAAGGAGGCCGTGCCCTTAGGCTATAGGCATTTTACCAAGGCAACGGGACAACAAATCAAGACAAAACAATTCGTTTTTCAAATTAAAGCGACACTCGTGCATTTTTGTTCATTTACAAATTAAATAGTGTTAACTTTCTAACCTCTAAAGTTTGTCATTTTGATAAAGTCTGTGCCTTTGTAATGAGTTTTGACATCTACAAAACTGTTCTAAACAGGTATAGTGAGAATACATTTCACATTTTCTTCTTTTTATAGAATGACCAATGATAATTATTATCGTTTTTGAAGTATACGTGTCCTGAGGACTGTTGTAAGATGACTGGATATAATGTAATAAGAAATATAATTAGTGAACAGTATATGGACTATTCATGGGTTATTTATGGCTTTGTATGTAGACTTTATGGTCTCTTTGGATCAGGAACTTGTGAATGTTTGTCCTAGCCCAAACAGCTTGGTTTATGTGATGGAATTGCTTGAAAGATGTTGGAGGCTGTGATCTTGCTGAAGAGAGTTCATGTCTCTGGTGTGGTGTGCCCATGAGCTTTGGAGAAGTATCTTCTGTGTTGAGACATGGCTGCTTAGAGACATGGGCACGATTTTCAACACAGGTGGCTTTAAAAGTGTCATGAAAGGTGCCAATCATTGTGATTGTAAAAATATGCTTGTGACTCTTTAGCGCATGAGAATGGTCAGTGGTATTGGAAGCCAAACTCTAAAGATGTTGCTGGAGAAATATGCTGCCCTTGCCACCTGTAAATAACGTTATCAGAGTGAAGCACCTGTGTGGTTCTAGACAGCTCACATGGGTTGTGAAGCAGGCGACTCTGAAGGTCACACAGCAGGAATTTGAATTCTTTAAGACTCTAGATTGTGGAATGGAAAGCATAACGGAAGTAGCCTAGCTGCATGACGGAAGAATGATAAGAATAATGTATTGCAAAGACTAATCAGCTTAATAAATGATTAAACATGTGCATTTTGCTATATTGTGGTTTGCACTGGAGTAAAAGTTGGTAGACAAGTGCTTTCTTAAAAGGATGACATACATCATTGTGGTGTGTGGAATATTGCAGCACACATGCTCTATATGCAGGAGCCTTTGCTGATATTCTACTTATGGACTACTCATGGGTTATGTATGGCTTTGTATGTAGACTTTATGGTCTCTTTGGATCAGGAACTTGTGAATGTTTGTCCTAGCTCAAACAGCTTGGTTTATGTGATGGAATTTCTTGAAAGATGTTGGAGGCTGTGATCTTGCTGAAGAGAGTTCATGTCTCTGGTGTGGTGTGCCCATGAGCTTTGGAGAAGTATCTTCTGTGTTGAGACATGGCTGCTTAGAGACATGGGCACGATTTTCAACACAGGTAGCTTTAAAAGTGTCATGAAAGGTGCCAATCATTGTGATTGTAAAAATATTCTTGTGACTCTTTAGCGCATGAGAATGGTCAGTGGTATTGGAAGCCAAACTCTAAAGATGTTGCTGGAGAAATATGCTGCCCTTGCCACCTGTAAATAACGTTACCAGAGTGAAGCACCTGTGTGGTTCTAGACAGCTCACATGGGTTGTGAAGCAGGCGACTCTGAAGGTCACACAGCAGGAATTTGAATTCTTTAAGACTCTAGATTGTGGAATGGAAAGCATAACGGAAGTAGCCTAGCTGCATGACGGAAGAATGATAAGAATAATGTATTGCAAAGACTAATCAGCTTAATAAATGATTAAACATGTGCATTTTGCTATATTGTGGTTTGCACTGGAGTAAAAGTTGATAGACATATGGGTTCTTAAAAGAATAACAGACATAATTGAGGTTGGTGGAATATGGTAGCACACAGGGTAAACAAGTAGGAGCTTTTAATGATGTTGAATTTACCTATAAAACTCTTATATGAACAGGTGTTATGAGATGGCGACACACACATGGCGGGAGTGACAACGACTGTACAGTCACATAAACAGACACAAGGCAAGCTAAACTAAATGATACTAACAATTACACACGTATTTAATAATTGTACAACCTAACCATCATAAACCTATCTTTTAACTGAGCCGCGCTGGGGCCTCATGGGTAATTTGCCTCGGTCCAATGGGGCATTCCCCACTTACCCATGCGCCCCCGTGGCTGCGCTATTCATCTGTATTACGTTACGATAATGTACAATTATTTTAAATATGTCTGTAATTATGTGTGCCATTTAGTTTACCTTGCCCTGTGTCTGTTTATGTTACTGAAATGTTTTATTTTGTAGATTATTAAAAGAATAATCAAAAGGAGGCTGTGCCCTTAGGCTATAGGCATTTTACCAAGGCAACGGGACAACAAATCAAGTCAAAACAATTAGTTTTTCAAATTAAAGCGACACTCGTGCGTTTTTGTAAATCTACAAATTAAAAGGGAGACGGACTTGATTGTAGTCACTGGAAAACAGCTGCACACACGGTCGATATGTGAAAACTCCGCCTTTTATTTAAATTACACATAAAAGATATATAAGAACACGTCTAATGACATGGCGACACAAACATGGCGGGAGTGACAACGACTGTACAGTCACATAAACAGACACAAGGCAAGCTAAACTAAATGATACTAACAATTACACACGTATTTAATAATTGTACAACCTAACCATCATAAACCTATCTTTTAACTGAGCCGCGCTGGGGCCTCATGGGTAATTTGCCTCGGTCCAATGGGGCATTCCCCACTTACCCATGCGCCCCCGTGGCTGCGCTATTCATCTGTATTACGTTACGATAATGTACAATTATTTTAAATATGTCTGTAATTATGTGTGCCATTTAGTTTACCTTGCCTGTGTCTGTTTATGTGACTGAAAAGTTTTATTTTGTAGATTAATAAAAGAATAATCAAAAGGAGGCCGTGCCCTTAGGCTATAGGCATTTTACCAAGGCAACGGGACAACAAATCAAGACAAAACAATTCGTTTTTCAAATTAAAGCGACACTCGTGCGTTTTTGTAAATCTACAAATTAAAAGGGAGTCGGACTTGATTGTAGTCACTGGAAAACAGCTGCACACACGGTCGATATGTGAAAACTCCGCCTTTTATTTAAATTACACATAAAAGATATATAAGAACACGTCTAATGACATGGCGACACAAACATGGCGGGAGTGACAACGACTGTACAGTCACATAAACAGACACAAGGCAAGCTAAACTAAATGATACTAACAATTACACACGTATTTAATAATTGTACAACCTAACCATCATGTAAAACCTATCTTTTAACTGAGGCGCGCTGGGGCCTCTTGGGTAATTTGCCTCGGTCCAATGGGGCATTCCCCACTTACCCATGCGCCCCCGTGGCTGCGCTATTCATCTGTATTACGTTACGATAATGTACAATTATTTTAAATATGTCTGTAATTATGTGTGCCATTTAGTTTACCTTGCCTGTGTCTGTTTATGTGACTGAAAAGTTTTATTTTGTAGATTAATAAAAGAATAATCAAAAGGAGGCCGTGCCCTTAGGCTATAGGCATTTTACCAAGGCAACGGGACAACAAATCAAGACAAAACAATTCGTTTTTCAAATTAAAGCGACACTCGTGCATTTTTGTTCATTTACAAATTAAATAGTGTTAACTTTCTAACCTCTAAAGTTTGTCATTTTGATAAAGTCTGTGCCTTTGTAATGAGTTTTGACATCTACAAAACTGTTCTAAACAGGTATAGTGAGAATACATTTCACATTTTCTTCTTTTTATAGAATGACCAATGATAATTATTATCGTTTTTGAAGTATACGTGTCCTGAGGACTGTTGTAAGATGACTGGATATAATGTAATAAGAAATATAATTAGTGAACAGTATATGGACTATTCATGGGTTATTTATGGCTTTGTATGTAGACTTTATGGTCTCTTTGGATCAGGAACTTGTGAATGTTTGTCCTAGCCCAAACAGCTTGGTTTATGTGATGGAATTGCTTGAAAGATGTTGGAGGCTGTGATCTTGCTGAAGAGAGTTCATGTCTCTGGTGTGGTGTGCCCATGAGCTTTGGAGAAGTATCTTCTGTGTTGAGACATGGCTGCTTAGAGACATGGGCACGATTTTCAACACAGGTGGCTTTAAAAGTGTCATGAAAGGTGCCAATCATTGTGATTGTAAAAATATGCTTGTGACTCTTTAGCGCATGAGAATGGTCAGTGGTATTGGAAGCCAAACTCTAAAGATGTTGCTGGAGAAATATGCTGCCCTTGCCACCTGTAAATAATGTTATCAGAGTGAAGCACCTGTGTGGTTCTAGACAGCTCACATGGGTTGTGAAGCAGGCGACTCTGAAGGTCACACAGCAGGAATTTGAATTCTTTAAGACTCTAGATTGTGGAATGGAAAGCATAACGGAAGTAGCCTAGCTGCATGACGGAAGAATGATAAGAATAATGTATTGCAAAGACTAATCAGCTTAATAAATGATTAAACATGTGCATTTTGCTATATTGTGGTTTGCACTGGAGTAAAAGTTGGTAGACAAGTGCTTTCTTAAAAGGATGACATACATCATTGTGGTGTGTGGAATATTGCAGCACACATGCTCTATATGCAGGAGCCTTTGCTGATATTCTACTTATGGACTACTCATGGGTTATGTATGGCTTTGTATGTAGACTTTATGGTCTCTTTGGATCAGGAACTTGTGAATGTTTGTCCTAGCTCAAACAGCTTGGTTTATGTGATGGAATTTCTTGAAAGATGTTGGAGGCTGTGATCTTGCTGAAGAGAGTTCATGTCTCTGGTGTGGTGTGCCCATGAGCTTTGGAGAAGTATCTTCTGTGTTGAGACATGGCTGCTTAGAGACATGGGCACGATTTTCAACACAGGTAGCTTTAAAAGTGTCATGAAAGGTGCCAATCATTGTGATTGTAAAAATATTCTTGTGACTCTTTAGCGCATGAGAATGGTCAGTGGTATTGGAAGCCAAACTCTAAAGATGTTGCTGGAGAAATATGCTGCCCTTGCCACCTGTAAATAACGTTACCAGAGTGAAGCACCTGTGTGGTTCTAGACAGCTCACATGGGTTGTGAAGCAGGCGACTCTGAAGGTCACACAGCAGGAATTTGAATTCTTTAAGACTCTAGATTGTGGAATGGAAAGCATAACGGAAGTAGCCTAGCTGCATGACGGAAGAATGATAAGAATAATGTATTGCAAAGACTAATCAGCTTAATAAATGATTAAACATGTGCATTTTGCTATATTGTGGTTTGCACTGGAGTAAAAGTTGATAGACATATGGGTTCTTAAAAGAATAACAGACATAATTGAGGTTGGTGGAATATGGTAGCACACAGGGTAAACAAGTAGGAGCTTTTAATGATGTTGAATTTACCCATAAAACTCTTATATGAACAGGTGTTATGAGATGGCGACACACACATGGCGGGAGTGACAACGACTGTACAGTCACATAAACAGACACAAGGCAAGCTAAACTAAATGATACTAACAATTACACACGTATTTAATAATTGTACAACCTAACCATCATAAACCTATCTTTTAACTGAGCCGCGCTGGGGCCTCATGGGTAATTTGCCTCGGTCCAATGGGGCATTCCCCACTTACCCATGCGCCCCCGTGGCTGCGCTATTCATCTGTATTACGTTACGATAATGTACAATTATTTTAAATATGTCTGTAATTATGTGTGCCATTTAGTTTACCTTGCCCTGTGTCTGTTTATGTTACTGAAATGTTTTATTTTGTAGATTATTAAAAGAATAATCAAAAGGAGGCTGTGCCCTTAGGCTATAGGCATTTTACCAAGGCAACGGGACAACAAATCAAGTCAAAACAATTAGTTTTTCAAATTAAAGCGACACTCGTGCGTTTTTGTAAATCTACAAATTAAAAGGGAGACGGACTTGATTGTAGTCACTGGAAAACAGCTGCACACACGGTCGATATGTGAAAACTCCGCCTTTTATTTAAATTACACATAAAAGATATATAAGAACACGTCTAATGACATGGCGACACAAACATGGCGGGAGTGACAACGACTGTACAGTCACATAAACAGACACAAGGCAAGCTAAACTAAATGATACTAACAATTACACACGTATTTAATAATTGTACAACCTAACCATCATAAACCTATCTTTTAACTGAGCCGCGCTGGGGCCTCATGGGTAATTTGCCTCGGTCCAATGGGGCATTCCCCACTTACCCATGCGCCCCCGTGGCTGCGCTATTCATCTGTATTACGTTACGATAATGTACAATTATTTTAAATATGTCTGTAATTATGTGTGCCATTTAGTTTACCTTGCCTGTGTCTGTTTATGTGACTGAAAAGTTTTATTTTGTAGATTAATAAAAGAATAATCAAAAGGAGGCCGTGCCCTTAGGCTATAGGCATTTTACCAAGGCAACGGGACAACAAATCAAGACAAAACAATTCGTTTTTCAAATTAAAGCGACACTCGTGCATTTTTGTTCATTTACAAATTAAATAGTGTTAACTTTCTAACCTCTAAAGTTTGTCATTTTGATAAAGTCTGTGCCTTTGTAATGAGTTTTGACATCTACAAAACTGTTCTAAACAGGTATAGTGAGAATACATTTCACATTTTCTTCTTTTTATAGAATGACCAATGATAATTATTATCGTTTTTGAAGTATACGTGTCCTGAGGACTGTTGTAAGATGACTGGATATAATGTAATAAGAAATATAATTAGTGAACAGTATATGGACTATTCATGGGTTATTTATGGCTTTGTATGTAGACTTTATGGTCTCTTTGGATCAGGAACTTGTGAATGTTTGTCCTAGCCCAAACAGCTTGGTTTATGTGATGGAATTGCTTGAAAGATGTTGGAGGCTGTGATCTTGCTGAAGAGAGTTCATGTCTCTGGTGTGGTGTGCCCATGAGCTTTGGAGAAGTATCTTCTGTGTTGAGACATGGCTGCTTAGAGACATGGGCACGATTTTCAACACAGGTGGCTTTAAAAGTGTCATGAAAGGTGCCAATCATTGTGATTGTAAAAATATGCTTGTGACTCTTTAGCGCATGAGAATGGTCAGTGGTATTGGAAGCCAAACTCTAAAGATGTTGCTGGAGAAATATGCTGCCCTTGCCACCTGTAAATAATGTTATCAGAGTGAAGCACCTGTGTGGTTCTAGACAGCTCACATGGGTTGTGAAGCAGGCGACTCTGAAGGTCACACAGCAGGAATTTGAATTCTTTAAGACTCTAGATTGTGGAATGGAAAGCATAACGGAAGTAGCCTAGCTGCATGACGGAAGAATGATAAGAATAATGTATTGCAAAGACTAATCAGCTTAATAAATGATTAAACATGTGCATTTTGCTATATTGTGGTTTGCACTGGAGTAAAAGTTGGTAGACAAGTGCTTTCTTAAAAGGATGACATACATCATTGTGGTGTGTGGAATATTGCAGCACACATGCTCTATATGCAGGAGCCTTTGCTGATATTCTACTTATGGACTACTCATGGGTTATGTATGGCTTTGTATGTAGACTTTATGGTCTCTTTGGATCAGGAACTTGTGAATGTTTGTCCTAGCTCAAACAGCTTGGTTTATGTGATGGAATTGCTTGAAAGATGTTGGAGGCTGTGATCTTGCTGAAGAGAGTTCATGTCTCTGGTGTGGTGTGCCCATGAGCTTTGGAGAAGTATCTTCTGTGTTGAGACATGGCTGCTTAGAGACATGGGCACGATTTTCAACACAGGTGGCTTTAAAAGTGTCATGAAAGGTGCCAATCATTGTGATTGTAAAAATATGCTTGTGACTCTTTAGCGCATGAGAATGGTCAGTGGTATTGGAAGCCAAACTCTAAAGATGTTGCTGGAGAAATATGCTGCCCTTGCCACCTGTAAATAACGTTATCAGAGTGAAGCACCTGTGTGGTTCTAGACAGCTCACATGGGTTGTGAAGCAGGCGACTCTGAAGGTCACACAGCAGGAATTTGAATTCTTTAAGACTCTAGATTGTGGAATGGAAAGCATAACGGAAGTAGCCTAGCTGCATGACGGAAGAATGATAAGAATAATGTATTGCAAAGACTAATCAGCTTAATAAATGATTAAACATGTGCATTTTGCTATATTGTGGTTTGCACTGGAGTAAAAGTTGATAGACATATGGGTTCTTAAAAGAATAACAGACATAATTGAGGTTGGTGGAATATGGTAGCACACAGGGTAAACAAGTAGGAGCTTTTAATGATGTTGAATTTACCTATAAAACTCTTATATGAACAGGTGTTATGAGATGGCGACACACACATGGCGGGAGTGACAACGACTGTACAGTCACATAAACAGACACAAGGCAAGCTAAACTAAATGATACTAACAATTACACACGTATTTAATAATTGTACAACCTAACCATCATAAACCTATCTTTTAACTGAGCCGCGCTGGGGCCTCATGGGTAATTTGCCTCGGTCCAATGGGGCATTCCCCACTTACCCATGCGCCCCCCGTGGCTGCGCTATTCATCTGTATTACGTTACGATAATGTACAATTATTTTAAATATGTCTGTAATTATGTGTGCCATTTAGTTTACCTTGCCCTGTGTCTGTTTATGTTACTGAAATGTTTTATTTTGTAGATTATTAAAAGAATAATCAAAAGGAGGCTGTGCCCTTAGGCTATAGGCATTTTACCAAGGCAACGGGACAACAAATCAAGTCAAAACAATTAGTTTTTCAAATTAAAGCGACACTCGTGCGTTTTTGTAAATCTACAAATTAAAAGGGAGACGGACTTGATTGTAGTCACTGGAAAACAGCTGCACACACGGTCGATATGTGAAAACTCCGCCTTTTATTTAAATTACACATAAAAGATATATAAGAACACGTCTAATGACATGGCGACACAAACATGGCGGGAGTGACAACGACTGTACAGTCACATAAACAGACACAAGGCAAGCTAAACTAAATGATACTAACAATTACACACGTATTTAATAATTGTACAACCTAACCATCATAAACCTATCTTTTAACTGAGCCGCGCTGGGGCCTCATGGGTAATTTGCCTCGGTCCAATGGGGCATTCCCCACTTACCCATGCGCCCCCGTGGCTGCGCTATTCATCTGTATTACGTTACGATAATGTACAATTATTTTAAATATGTCTGTAATTATGTGTGCCATTTAGTTTACCTTGCCTGTGTCTGTTTATGTGACTGAAAAGTTTTATTTTGTAGATTAATAAAAGAATAATCAAAAGGAGGCCGTGCCCTTAGGCTATAGGCATTTTACCAAGGCAACGGGACAACAAATCAAGACAAAACAATTCGTTTTTCAAATTAAAGCGACACTCGTGCGTTTTTGTAAATCTACAAATTAAAAGGGAGTCGGACTTGATTGTAGTCACTGGAAAACAGCTGCACACACGGTCGATATGTGAAAACTCCGCCTTTTATTTAAATTACACATAAAAGATATATAAGAACACGTCTAATGACATGGCGACACAAACATGGCGGGAGTGACAACGACTGTACAGTCACATAAACAGACACAAGGCAAGCTAAACTAAATGATACTAACAATTACACACGTATTTAATAATTGTACAACCTAACCATCATGTAAAACCTATCTTTTAACTGAGGCGCGCTGGGGCCTCTTGGGTAATTTGCCTCGGTCCAATGGGGCATTCCCCACTTACCCATGCGCCCCCGTGGCTGCGCTATTCATCTGTATTACGTTACGATAATGTACAATTATTTTAAATATGTCTGTAATTATGTGTGCCATTTAGTTTACCTTGCCTGTGTCTGTTTATGTGACTGAAAAGTTTTATTTTGTAGATTAATAAAAGAATAATCAAAAGGAGGCCGTGCCCTTAGGCTATAGGCATTTTACCAAGGCAACGGGACAACAAATCAAGACAAAACAATTCGTTTTTCAAATTAAAGCGACACTCGTGCATTTTTGTTCATTTACAAATTAAATAGTGTTAACTTTCTAACCTCTAAAGTTTGTCATTTTGATAAAGTCTGTGCCTTTGTAATGAGTTTTGACATCTACAAAACTGTTCTAAACAGGTATAGTGAGAATACATTTCACATTTTCTTCTTTTTATAGAATGACCAATGATAATTATTATCGTTTTTGAAGTATACGTGTCCTGAGGACTGTTGTAAGATGACTGGATATAATGTAATAAGAAATATAATTAGTGAACAGTATATGGACTATTCATGGGTTATTTATGGCTTTGTATGTAGACTTTATGGTCTCTTTGGATCAGGAACTTGTGAATGTTTGTCCTAGCCCAAACAGCTTGGTTTATGTGATGGAATTGCTTGAAAGATGTTGGAGGCTGTGATCTTGCTGAAGAGAGTTCATGTCTCTGGTGTGGTGTGCCCATGAGCTTTGGAGAAGTATCTTCTGTGTTGAGACATGGCTGCTTAGAGACATGGGCACGATTTTCAACACAGGTGGCTTTAAAAGTGTCATGAAAGGTGCCAATCATTGTGATTGTAAAAATATGCTTGTGACTCTTTAGCGCATGAGAATGGTCAGTGGTATTGGAAGCCAAACTCTAAAGATGTTGCTGGAGAAATATGCTGCCCTTGCCACCTGTAAATAATGTTATCAGAGTGAAGCACCTGTGTGGTTCTAGACAGCTCACATGGGTTGTGAAGCAGGCGACTCTGAAGGTCACACAGCAGGAATTTGAATTCTTTAAGACTCTAGATTGTGGAATGGAAAGCATAACGGAAGTAGCCTAGCTGCATGACGGAAGAATGATAAGAATAATGTATTGCAAAGACTAATCAGCTTAATAAATGATTAAACATGTGCATTTTGCTATATTGTGGTTTGCACTGGAGTAAAAGTTGGTAGACAAGTGCTTTCTTAAAAGGATGACATACATCATTGTGGTGTGTGGAATATTGCAGCACACATGCTCTATATGCAGGAGCCTTTGCTGATATTCTACTTATGGACTACTCATTGGGTTATGTATGGCTTTGTATGTAGACTTTATGGTCTCTTTGGATCAGGAACTTGTGAATGTTTGTCCTAGCTCAAACAGCTTGGTTTATGTGATGGAATTTCTTGAAAGATGTTGGAGGCTGTGATCTTGCTGAAGAGAGTTCATGTCTCTGGTGTGGTGTGCCCATGAGCTTTGGAGAAGTATCTTCTGTGTTGAGACATGGCTGCTTAGAGACATGGGCACGATTTTCAACACAGGTAGCTTTAAAAGTGTCATGAAAGGTGCCAATCATTGTGATTGTAAAAATATTCTTGTGACTCTTTAGCGCATGAGAATGGTCAGTGGTATTGGAAGCCAAACTCTAAAGATGTTGCTGGAGAAATATGCTGCCCTTGCCACCTGTAAATAACGTTACCAGAGTGAAGCACCTGTGTGGTTCTAGACAGCTCACATGGGTTGTGAAGCAGGCGACTCTGAAGGTCACACAGCAGGAATTTGAATTCTTTAAGACTCTAGATTGTGGAATGGAAAGCATAACGGAAGTAGCCTAGCTGCATGACGGAAGAATGATAAGAATAATGTATTGCAAAGACTAATCAGCTTAATAAATGATTAAACATGTGCATTTTGCTATATTGTGGTTTGCACTGGAGTAAAAGTTGATAGACATATGGGTTCTTAAAAGAATAACAGACATAATTGAGGTTGGTGGAATATGGTAGCACACAGGGTAAACAAGTAGGAGCTTTTAATGATGTTGAATTTACCCATAAAACTCTTATATGAACAGGTGTTATGAGATGGCGACACACACATGGCGGGAGTGACAACGACTGTACAGTCACATAAACAGACACAAGGCAAGCTAAACTAAATGATACTAACAATTACACACGTATTTAATAATTGTACAACCCTAACCATCATAAACCTATCTTTTAACTGAGCCGCGCTGGGGCCTCATGGGTAATTTGCCTCGGTCCAATGGGGCATTCCCCACTTACCCATGCGCCCCCGTGGCTGCGCTATTCATCTGTATTACGTTACGATAATGTACAATTATTTTAAATATGTCTGTAATTATGTGTGCCATTTAGTTTACCTTGCCCTGTGTCTGTTTATGTTACTGAAATGTTTTATTTTGTAGATTATTAAAAGAATAATCAAAAGGAGGCTGTGCCCTTAGGCTATAGGCATTTTACCAAGGCAACGGGACAACAAATCAAGTCAAAACAATTAGTTTTTCAAATTAAAGCGACACTCGTGCGTTTTTGTAAATCTACAAATTAAAAGGGAGACGGACTTGATTGTAGTCACTGGAAAACAGCTGCACACACGGTCGATATGTGAAAACTCCGCCTTTTATTTAAATTACACATAAAAGATATATAAGAACACGTCTAATGACATGGCGACACAAACATGGCGGGAGTGACAACGACTGTACAGTCACATAAACAGACACAAGGCAAGCTAACTAAATGATACTAACAATTACACACGTATTTAATAATTGTACAACCTAACCATCATAAACCTATCTTTTAACTGAGCCGCGCTGGGGCCTCATGGGTAATTTGCCTCGGTCCAATGGGGCATTCCCCCACTTACCCATGCGCCCCCGTGGCTGCGCTATTCATCTGTAATACGTTACGATAATGTACAATTATTTTAAATATGTCTGTAATTATGTGTGCCATTTAGTTTACCTTGCCTGTGTCTGTTTATGTGACTGAAAAGTTTTATTTTGTAGATTAATAAAAGAATAATCAAAAGGAGGCCGTGCCCTTAGGCTATAGGCATTTTACCAAGGCAACGGGACAACAAATCAAGACAAAACAATTCGTTTTTCAAATTAAAGCGACACTCGTGCATTTTTGTTCATTTACAAATTAAATAGTGTTAACTTTCTAACCTCTAAAGTTTGTCATTTTGATAAAGTCTGTGCCTTTGTAATGAGTTTTGACATCTACAAAACTGTTCTAAACAGGTATAGTGAGAATACATTTCACATTTTCTTCTTTTTATAGAATGACCAATGATAATTATTATCGTTTTTGAAGTATACGTGTCCTGAGGACTGTTGTAAGATGACTGGATATAATGTAATAAGAAATATAATTAGTGAACAGTATATGGACTATTCATGGGTTATTTATGGCTTTGTATGTAGACTTTATGGTCTCTTTGGATCAGGAACTTGTGAATGTTTGTCCTAGCCCAAACAGCTTGGTTTATGTGATGGAATTGCTTGAAAGATGTTGGAGGCTGTGATCTTGCTGAAGAGAGTTCATGTCTCTGGTGTGGTGTGCCCATGAGCTTTGGAGAAGTATCTTCTGTGTTGAGACATGGCTGCTTAGAGACATGGGCACGATTTTCAACACAGGTGGCTTTAAAAGTGTCATGAAAGGTGCCAATCATTGTGATTGTAAAAATATGCTTGTGACTCTTTAGCACATGAGAATGGTCAGTGGTATTGGAAGCCAAACTCTAAAGATGTTGCTGGAGAAATATGCTGCCCTTGCCACCTGTAAATAATGTTATCAGAGTGAAGCACCTGTGTGGTTCTAGACAGCTCACATGGGTTGTGAAGCAGGCGACTCTGAAGGTCACACAGCAGGAATTTGAATTCTTTAAGACTCTAGATTGTGGAATGGAAAGCATAACGGAAGTAGCCTAGCTGCATGACGGAAGAATGATAAGAATAATGTATTGCAAAGACTAATCAGCTTAATAAATGATTAAACATGTGCATTTTGCTATATTGTGGTTTTGCACTGGAGTAAAAGTTGGTAGACAAGTGCTTTCTTAAAAGGATGACATACATCATTGTGGTGTGTGGAATATTGCAGCACACATGGCTCTATATTGCGAGAGCCTTTGCTGATATTCTACTTATGGACTACTCATGGGTTATGTATGGCTTTGTATGTAGACTTTATGGTCTCTTTGGATCAGGAACTTGTGAATGTTTGTCCTAGCTCAAACAGCTTGGTTTATGTGATGGAATGCTTGAAAGATGTTGGAGGCTGTGATCTTGCTGAAGAGAGTTCATGTCTCTGGTGTGGTGTGCCCATGAGCTTTGGAGAAGTATCTTCTGTGTTGAGACATGGCTGCTTAGAGACATGGGCACGATTTTCAACACAGGTGGCTTTAAAAGTGTCATGAAAGGTGCCAATCATTGTGATTGTAAAAATATGCTTGTGACTCTTTAGCGCATGAGAATGGTCAGTGGTATTGGAAGCCAAACTCTAAAGATGTTGCTGGAGAAATATGCTGCCCTTGCCACCTGTAAATAACGTTATCAGAGTGAAGCACCTGTGTGGTTCTAGACAGCTCACATGGGTTGTGAAGCAGGCGACTCTGAAGGTCACACAGCAGGAATTTGAATTCTTTAAGACTCTAGATTGTGGAATGGAAAGCATAACGG